>NC_088408.1:93543127-93843127 GCF_034236695.1 Oncorhynchus nerka | reverse complement strand
GTGCATAGTCCCCTCCTGTACGCCCTGTTCACCCACAACTGCATGGCCAAGCACGACTCCAACACCATCATTAAGTTTACTGACGACACAATGGTGGTAGGCCTGATCAACCGACAACGATGAGACAGCCTATAGGGAGGTCAGAGACCTGGCAGTGTGGTGTCAGTACAACAACCTCTCCCTCAACGTGAGCAAGACAAAGGAGCTGATTGTGGACTACGAGAAAATGAGGGCCGAACACCCCAATTCACATTGACGGGGCTGTAGTTGAGCGGGTCGAGAGTTTCATGTTCCTTGGTGTCCACATCACCAACAAACTATCATGGTCCAAACACACCAAGACAGTCGTGAAGAGGGCACAACAACATATTTTCCCCCTCAGGAGACTGAGAAGATTTGGTATGGGTCCCCAGGTCCTCAAAAAGTTCTACAGCTGCACCATCGAGAGCATCCTGACCGGTTGCATTCCATCCCTGCCTGGTACGGCATCCACCCAGCATCTGACCATAAGGCGCAACAGAGGGTAGTGCGTACGGCCCAGCACGCTACTGGGACCAAGCTTCCTGCCATCCAGGACCTCTATACCAGGCGGTGTCAGAGAAAGGCCCAAAGAATTGTCAAAGACTCCAGTCACCCAAGTCATAAGACAAGTGGTACCAGAGAGCCAAGTCTAGATCCAAAAGGCTCCTTAACAGCTTCTACTCCCAAGCCATAAGACTGCTGAACAGTTAATCAAATGGCCACCTAGACTATTTACATCGACATCCCTCCCCTATTTGTTTTTACACTGATGCTACTCACTGTTTATTATCTATTATCACTTTACCCCTACCTACAGTACATGTACAAATTATCTCGACTAACCTGTACCCCCACACATTGACTCGGTACCGGTACCCCCTGTATATAGCCTCGTTATTGTTATTTTATTGTGTTACTTTGTATTTAATTTTTTACTTTAGTTTATTTAGTCAATATTTTCTTAGCTCTATTCCTTGAACTGCATTGTTAGTTAAGGACTTGTAAGTAAGCATTTCACGGTATTCAGCGCATGTGACAAATAAAATGTTATTTGAATTAATAAACTGAATCAGATTAGTTATAACTGGGATTGGAGCAAAAACCTACAGGAGGGTAGATCTCCAGGAACAGGGTTGGAGCAAAAACCAACAGGAGGGTAGCTCTCCAGGAACAGGGTTGGAGCGAAAACCTACAGGAGGGTAGCTCTCCAGGAACAGGGTTGGAGAGAAAACCTACAGGAGGGTAGCTCTCCAGGAACAGGGTTGAAGAGTCCTGTCCCAGACCTATTTAGACCTAGAGTATTTACAATGGCTAGGGCTCTTACAGTATATGACATTGTGTTGACTTAGTTTGTTGTGTGTGTTGGGAGTGTGAAATAAATCACTACAAATGTTTATCAATCATTTAACAATGTACTTCAGGTTTGTTGTGTAATACATATAAAAATAGGCCATTTAGCTGACGCAACTTAAGCATGCATACACATTTTGTGTTGTGGCCACAGCAAGAATGGAACCTTACAACCCTGGCATTTCAAGCGCCAAGCTCTACCAACTGAGCCACGTGTATAGCCTAAGTGATATGAAATGTGCCTATGACAATTTTACTTTCTAGTTATGTAAAACCTCAGACACCTTCCCCCCCACCACCAACTTACATGGGTTCTCCTGCTCCTGACCTCTCAACGCTTCTTCCTACAAGAGACACACAGAGAGAACAACATGTAGGCCTATTTAATTCGGGACCTGGTCAAAAGTAGTGTACTATATAGGGAATAGGGACCTGGTCCAACAGTAGTGCACTATATAGGGAATAGGGCTCTGGTCTAAAGTAGTGCACTATATAGGGAATAGGGTGCCATTTGGGATAAAGTCAGAGACACCCTTGGTTATGGAAAGGTCCAGACCTGCTAGTGCCTTTCTCTTGTTATTGGGGATGTTTTTCTCCATGAGTTTAATCAGAGAGGGTTCTGTGGTGTTGCTATAGGCTGTCTGTCCGTCATTGTTCTTCAGTAGAGGGTCTGCCCCGTGCTTCAACAGCAACTCTGCTATCTGGGACACACACAAAGCAAAACAAATATTATCTTACAGTGGTAAGAAAAAGTATGTGAACCCTTTGGAACTACCTGGATTATTTCTGCATAAATTGGTCCTACAATTTTATCTGATCTTCATCTAAGTCACAACAATAGACAAACATAGTGTGCTTAAACTAATAACACACAAATTATTGCATTTCTCTTGTCTATATGGAATACATCATTTAAACATTCACAGTGTAGGTTGGAAAAAAGTATGTGAACCCCCTAGGCTAATGACTTCTCCAAAAGCTAATTGAAGTCAGGAGTCAGCTCAATGAGACGAGATTGGAGACGTTGGTTAAAGCTGCCTTGCCCTATAAAAAACACTCACAAAATGTGAGTTTGCTATTCACAAGAAGCATTGCCTGATGTGAACAATGCCTCAAACAAAATAGATCTCAGAAGACCTAAGATTAAGAATTGTTGACTTGCATGATGTCTAAAAGCCTTGATGTTCATCAGTCCACGGTCTATAAATGGAGAAAGTTCAGCACTGTTGCTACTCTCCCTAGGAGTGACCGTCCTGCAAAGATGACTGCAAGAGCACAGCGCAGAATGCTCAATGAGGATAAGATGTTGTGCACTTGAGTGAGGACCCAAAAGCCGTTTAACAAAAACAGAGTCCTTTAATGTAAAAACACAGGGAAGACATAGATCCTCTTCAGATGCAGATAATGGCAAAATAGACAACCCGCAGAGAGGGCGACAAATGAAACAAAAAGTCCTTCTGATATTTACAAAAGAGTCCCCTTCTTAGCAGCAGAGGAGAATAGCTGGGTAGAGTCCCCTTCTTAGCAGCTGAGGAGAATAGCTGGGTAGAGTCCCCTTCTTAGCAGCAGAGGAGAATAGCTGGGTTAGAGTCCCCTTCTTAGCAGCAGAGGAGAATAGCTGGGTTAGAGTCCCCTTCTTAGCAGCAGAGGAGAATAGCAGCAGAGGAGAATAGCTGGGTTAGAGTCCCTTCTTAGCAGCAGAGGAGAATAGCTAGAGTCCCCTTCTTAGCAGCAGAGGAGAATAGCTGGGTTAGAGTCCCCTAGAGTCTTAGCAGCAGAGGAGAATAGCTGGGTTAGAGTCCCCTTCTTAGCAGCAGAGGAGAATAGCTGGGTTAGAGTCCCCTTCTTAGCAGCAGAGGAGAATAGCTGGGTTAGAGTCCCCTTCTTAGCAGCAGAGGAGAATAGCTGGGTTAGAGTCCCCTTCTTAGCAGCAGAGGAGAATAGCTGGGTTAGAGTCCCCTTCTTAGCAGCAGAGGAGAATAGCTGGGTAGAGTCCCCTTCTTAGCAGCAGAGGAGAATAGCTGGGTAGAGTAGCAGCAGAGAGGAGAATAGCTGGGTAGAGTCCCCTTCTTAGCAGCAGAGGAGAATAGCTGGGTTAGCGGCGACAGACTGCTGGTCTCTCTGGGTAGGCGCGGGTCGTAGCGGACAGAGGTACCTGATCACACGTAGCATCAGAAGAACAGACAGATTCCGACAGGACGGGACAAGGGTGAAGCAAACGAGACGATAGTTTGGTTCTGGCATGAGAAACTCAAACGAGAATCTGACAAAGAAAGAAGCAGAAACAGAGAGAGAAATAGAGACCTAATCAGAGGGAAAAAGGGAACAGGTGGGAAAAGGGTGAACGAGGTAGTTAGAGAATATGAGGAACAGCTGGGGGGAGGAGAGGAAGAGAAGGTAACCTAATACGACCAGCAGAGGGAGACGGAGTGAAGAGAAAGAACAGGAACAAGACATAATATGACAATACATGACATAAGAAGAATCCTAGAGTGTCAGCTGAAGACTTACAGAAATCTGTGGAACATGCTAACATCTCGGTTGATGAGTCTACAATACGTAAAACAATAAACAAAAATAGTGCTCATGGGAGGACACCACGGAAGAAGCCACTGCTGTCCCAAAAAAATATTGCTGCACATCTGAAGTTTGCAAAAGTGCACCTGGATGTTCCACAGCACTTCTGGCAAAATATTCTGTGGACAGATAAAACTACAGTTGAGTTGTTTGGAAGGAACACACAACACTATGTGTGGAGAAAAAAAGGCACAGCACAGCACACCAACATCAAAACCTCATCCCAACTGTAAAGTATGGTGGAGGAAGCACCTCAGGGCCTCGACAGCTTGCTATCATCGACGGAAAAATGAATTCCCAAGTTTATCAAGACATTTTACAGGAGAATGTTAGGCTATCTGTCCACCAATTGAAGCTCAACAGAATTTGGGTGATGCAACAGGACAACGACCCAAAACACAGAAGTAAATCAACAACAGAATGGCTTCAACAGAAGAAAATACGCCCAGTCAGAGTCCTGACCTCAACCCGATTTAGATGCTGTGGCATGACCTCAAGAGAGCAGTTAACACCAGACAACCCAATAATATTGCTGAACAGAAACAGTTTTGTAAAAAGGAATGGACCAAATTCCTCCTGACCGTTGTGCAGGTCTGATCCGCAACTACAGAAAACGTTTGGTTGAGGTTGCTGCTGCCAAAGGAGGGTCAACCAGTTATTAAATCCAAGGGTTCACATACTTTTCCCACCCTGCACTGTGAATGTTTACACGGTGTGTTCAATAAAGACATGAATAATTATAATTGTGTGTTATTAGTTTAAGCAAACTGTGTTTGTCTATTGTGACTTAGATGAGGAGATCAAATTTGATGACCAATTTATGCAGAAATCCAGGTAATTCCAAAGGGTTCACATACTTTTTCTTCCCACTGTGTATGCAACACAAACACACAAGCAAGCCTAGGGCATCAGTGCCAAGAAGAAGAAGACCGAAGTATGATATATGTACCTGCAGGTGTCCCTCTACTACAGCATCAAGTAGAGGTGTGGTTCCATTTTCTCCAGTACAGTTGACCAGAGCTCCTGCCTGGATCAGGTGCTTACTGATCTCATAGTGACCGTGGGACACTGCCTCGTGAAGAGGAGTCCAACCTGTGAGAAACAATAAAGCAACAACTGATGGTCACAGCATAGAGAGATGCTCTATTTGTTTTATTCAAGTCTGTTTAGGACGAGTGAATTTATTCCTGCATCACTATACACAGGAAATGAAGAGGAAACAGTGTCCCTAAATGTACCTCCTCCAGTCCAGTGTCCCTAAATTTACCTCCTCCAGTCCAGTGTCCCTAAATTTACATCCTCCAGTCCAGTGTCCCTAAATGTACATCCTCCAGTCCAGTGACCCTAAATGTACATCTTCCAGTCCAGTGTCCCTAAATGTACCTCCTCCAGTCCAGTGTCCCTAAATGTACATCCTCCAGTCCAGTGTCCCTAAATGTACATCCTCCAGTCCAGTGTCCCCAAATGTACCTCCTCCAGTCCAGTGTCCCTAAATGTACATCCTCCAGCCCAGTGTCTTACCTGCGTACTTTGTGAGCAGGGCCTAAATTAACGTTTTGGTCCACCAGCCACTGTGGCAGGTAGATTTTAAAATCTACCAGCCACTCAGATTTTTTACGACCAGCCTATTTTTTTCTTCTTCTGCTAAATTTATACCAACAAAACACACAAAAAAATGGATATGCATGCTTTGTAATATTTCTAACACAATACATGCTAAGGTAACTGAGCTAAACGACTACCGCCCCGTAGCACTCACTTCCGTCATCATGAAGTGCTTTGAGAGACTAGTCAAGGACCATATCACCTCCACCCTACCTGACACCCTAGACCCACTCCAATTTGCTTACCGCCCAAATAGGTCCACAGACGATGCAATCTCAACCACACTGCACACTGCCCTAACCCATCTGGACAAGAGGAATACCTATGTGAGAATGCTGTTCATCGACTACAGCTCGGCATTCAACACCATAGTACCCTCCAAGCTCGTCATCAAGCTCGAGACCCTGGGTCTCGACCCCGCCCTGTGCAACTGGGTACTGGACTTCCTGACGGGCCGCCCCCAGGTGGTGAGGGTAGGCAACAACATCTCCTCCCCGCTGATCCTCAACACTGGGCCCCCACAAGGGTGCGTTCTGAGCCCTCTCCTGTACTCCCTGTTCACCCACGACTGCGTGGCCACGCACGCCTCCAACTCAATCATCAAGTTTGCGGACGACACAACAGTGGTAGGCTTGATTACCAACAACGACGAGACGGCCCTCGGAGTGTGGTGTCAGGAAAATAACCTCACACTCAACGTCAACAAAACTAAGGAGATGATTGTGGACTTCAGGAAACAGCAGAGGGAACACCCCCCTATCCACATCGATGGAACAGTAGTGGAGAGGGTAGCAAGTTTTAAGTTCCTCGGCATACACATCACAGACAAACTGAATTGGTCCACTCACACAGACAGCATCGTGAAGAAGGCGCAGCAGCGCCTCTTCAACCTCAGGAGGCTGAAGAAATTCGGCTTGTCACCAAAAGCACTCACAAACTTCTACAGATGCACAATCGAGAGCATCCTGGCGGGCTGTATCACCGCCTGGTACGGCAACTGCTCCGCCCTCAACCGTAAGGCTCTCCAGAGGGTAGTGAGGTCTGCACAACGCATCACCGGGGGCAAACTACCTGCCCTCCAGGACACCTACACCACCCGATGTTACAGCAAGGCCATAAAGATCATCAAGGACATCAACCACCCGAGCCACTGCCTGTTCACCCCGCTATCATCCAGAAGGCGAGGTCAGTACAGGTGCATCAAAGCTGGGACCGAGAGACTGAAAAACAGCTTCTATCTCAAGGCCATCAGGCTGTTAAACAGCCACCACTAACATTGAGTGGCTGCTGCCAACACACTGACACTGACACTGACTCAACTCCAGCCACTTTAATAATGGGAATTGATGGGAAATGATGTAAATATATCACTAGCCACTTTAAACAATGCTACCTTATATAATGTTACTTACCCTACATTATTCATCTCATATGCATACATATATACTGTACTCTATATCATCGACTGCATCCTTATGTAATACATGTATCACTAGCCACTTTAACTATGCCACTTTGTTTACATACTCATCTCATATGTATATACTGTACTCGATACCATCTACTGTATCTTGCCTATGCTGCTCTGTACCATCACTCATTCATATATCCTTATGTACATATTCTTTATCCCCTTACACTGTGTATAAGACAGTAGTTTTGGAATGGTTAGTTAGATTACTTGTTGGTTATTACTGCATTGTCGGAACTAGAAGCACAAGCATTTCTCTACACTCGCATTAACATCTGCTAACCATGTGTATGTGACAAATAAAATTTGATTTGATTTGATGTATTACCTGTAAGAAGTAATGTGGTATATTGTTTAACTTAATTTCATTTTTTGTGACCCGAGTCTTTTAACCAAAATATCACAGATGAGACACAAATGTTCACCTGTCCCTTTAAGGGCGGCAGGTTACCTTGGTAACGCGACTCAGACGTGTTTGTGCCTGTGAGATAAAGTCTGACAAGTAGCAGCGTTGTCTTCTCTTCCCTAACAGTTGAAACTCAAACAGTGAAAAACAACACAGCTTGGGAACAACACAAGGTAAATAGCTAAGAAACACAAGGACAACGTCTCACTTCAGTAGACTTTCATTTCAAGTGAATTAGACCAACTTTTATGCCTGTTAGCAGCTCTTCTAAAAATGTATATTTCATTCAGATCTTCACGGACATCCAGCCCCCAGCCAGGCAGTGTTGCAGCACGAGGTGGAATAGGCTATATAGGATTCATAGTTTTTTGACTTTGTGTGATTCATTTATGTTAGGAAAATTATGATTAAATGAACAAATCATTTTAAATGGAACTGTAACTAAGTAAACTTATACTCTGTTTTATTATATCTGATTAACACTATGAGTTCATAAGAAGGGATTGTGTGACACGGACAAGGAGTAATTAAAGTTAATGAACACCATTCCAACTAGGCAGAAACGAATGGTTTGTGGATTAAGTAAGCAGATAAGGTAGTTAACCTATGGTTGAACCGACCAAACTGAGCTCTGGGGTGTTTTAGATAAGACAGTGAGTGCATTCCTAGGTTTTCTGTTAATTAGAACTGTCAGCTAAGTGGTGATCGATAATGTTGAGGGGTCAAAAGTTAACTCAGTTGTGTTGTGTGTCCTGTGTATGTGCTAGGGTGGTCAGAATGAACTTTTAAAGTTCCCTTTGTCCCGGTCGAGAGGGGATTCTGTTAAGCAATGAAATGACGTCATGTTATTGTATATTAACTGTTGCTCGTGGTAACGTGGCAGCGCGCTCCGATAATAAATTCTGTTACCTATTATTGATACGACTGGTCTCCGTCTATTTTATGCAACCAAGAATCTTACAAATTCTCATGAAATAGATTAAGGGAATTCAATTAATGAAAACACATTGGTATAATTAAATTACAGTAACAACTTACCAGCTATGAAAGCAGCTTCTGCAGCATTTATTTTACTATAAATGTGATCATACTTGACTATTTTCATTCAGAAATTTTACCCGCCAATGTCAGAATCTACCCGCATTTGGCAGGTTGAGGTTGTTAATTTTAGGCCCTGTGTGTGAGTATCTATAAAGTTATTTGAAACTAACTGAAGTGACAGATTGCTGGCCACCAACCTCCTCTAGTGTCTTACCTGCGTTGTCGGCCATGTTGATGTCGGGGCCCAGCGACAGCATGCCTCTGATCCACTGGGTGTCTCCTTGCATGGCTGCAATGTGGAGTAGAGTCTCCCCGTAACGGTTCCTCCGGTGGAGGGAATTCAGACGGGTCATGCACCGCCTGCTATGGGATTGATCGTGGTTCACACCTGAGGAGAACATAGGAAGGGCGACGCGGTGAAAAAACATTGTGTTCAGTGCAACATTTACCAAAAACCTCGGGCTTACTGTAATCTGGCAGCATGATTTAATTTGAAACTTCTCTTCAACGATGTGCGTTACAAAGGAGGTGATTATTTAACTAGTTTAGTACACTGAGCAATACATAAATAGTCAACTCGTTTTAATTGTTGAAGAAAAGCTTTTACATCACGTTAAATGTCTCCCTAAAGTATAGGTAGATCATAGAGATCCTATGAAATTACTAGAGGGGCTAACCCTAACCCTTACAGTATAGGTAGATCATAGAGATCCTATGAAATTACTAGAGGGGCTAACCCTAACCCTTACAGTATAGGTAGATCATAGAGATCCTATGAAATTACTAGAGGGGCTAACCCTAACCCTTACAGTATAGGTAGATCATAGAGATCCTATGAAATTACTAGAGGGGCTAACCCTAACCCTTACAGTATAGGTAGACTCAGCTAACTCTAACCCTTACAGTATAGGTAGACTCAGCTAACCCTAACCCTTACAGTATAGGTAGATCATAGAGATCCTATGAAATTACTAGAGGGGCTAACCCTAACCCTTACAGTATAGGTAAGACTCAGCTAACCCTAACTCTAACCCTTACAGTGTAGATAGACTCAGCTAACTCTACACTCTAACCCTTACAGTATAGATAGACTCAGCTAACTCTACACTCTAACCCTTACAGTATAGATAGATCATAGAGATCCTATGAATTTACTAGAGGAGCTAACCCTAACCCTTACAGTATAGGTAGATCATAGAGATCCTATGAAATTACTAGAGGGGCTAACCCTAACCCTTACAGTATAGGTAGATCATAGAGATCCTATGAAATTACTAGAGGGGCTAACCCTAACCCTTACAGTATAGGTAAGACTCAGCTAACCCTAACTCTAACCCTTACAGTGTAGATAGACTCAGCTAACTCTACACTCTAACCCTTACAGTATAGATAGACTCAGCTAACTCTACACTCTAACCCTTACAGTATAGGTAGATCATAGAGATCCTATGAAATTACTAGAGGGGCTAACCCTAACCCTTACAGTATAGGTAGATCATAGAGATCCTATGAAATTACTAGAGGGGCTAACCCTAACCCTTACAGTATAGGTAGATCATAGAGATCCTATGAAATTACTAGAGGGGCTAACCCTAACCCTTACAGTATAGGAACATTCAGCTAACCCTAACTCTAACCCTTACAGTATAGGTAGACTCAGCTAACTCTACACTCTAACCCTTACAGTATAGATAGACTCAGCTAACCCTAACTCTAACCGTTACAGTATAGGTAGACTCAGCTAACTCTACACTCTAACCCTTACAGTATAGATAGACTCAGCTAACCCTAACTCTAACCCTTACAGTATAGGTAGACTCAGCTAACTCTAACCCTTACAGTATAGGTAGACTCAGCTAACTCTACACTCTAACCCTTACAGTATAGGTAGACTCAGCTAACTCTACAATCTAACCCTTACAGTATAGATAGACTCAGCTAACCCTAACTCTACAGTATAGGTAGACTCAGCTAACTCTACATTCTAACCCTTACAGTATAGATAGACTCAGCTAACCCTAACTCTACAGTATAGGTAGACTCAGCTAACCCTAACTCTACAATATAGATAGACTCAGCTAACCCTAACTCTACAGTATAGGTAGACTCAGCTAACTACACTCTAACCCTTACAGTATAGGTAGACTCAGCTAACCCTAACTCTACAGTATAGGTAGACTCAGCTAACCCTAACTCTACAGTATAGGTAGACTCAGCTAACCCTAACTCTACAGTATAGATAGACTCAGCTAACTACACCTAACTCTACAGTATAGGTAGACTCAGCTAACTCTACACTCTAACCCTTACAGTATAGGTAGACTCAGCTAACCCTAACTCTACAGTATAGGTAGACTCAGCTAACTCTAACTCTACAGTATAGGTAGACTCAGCTAACTCTACACTCTAACCCTTACAGTATAGATACTCAGCTAATGACATAATCAAGGTGGGCCCTACTGTGGAGGCTACTCTGACAGCCAAGTCCCCCAAATCAACATCCAAGGCCTCTTTAACCAAAACATTTCAATTGAAACCAACTATTTTAGATTGGGGACAAAGATCAACGGTAGCAGGGGCCCGCCCTTTTTATTTTTAAATGTTTTATTTCACCTTTATTTAACCAGGTAGGCTAGTTGAGAACACCTTTATTTAACCAGGTAGGCTAGTTGAGAACACCTTTATTTAACCAGGTAGGCTAGTTGAGAACAAGTTCTCATTTGCAACTGCGACCTGGCCAAGATAAAGCATAGCAGTGTGAGCAGACCAACGATAGGGGAAACACATATACATTAAATGTACCTGTAATGTATACACTGCTATCTGTATGTCAGTTGTATAGCCCTGCTTACAGCCATGCTCAGCCATCCACACAATCAGAACCTTGTCAATAAGGTCCAGTACAGCATGTACCCAAACATGGGATCTGAAGTAGGGAGCTGGACGGGGAGTGGGAGGCTTGTGTTCATGCCTGTGTCTTTGTAACACACAGGCCTAGGGGCTGGAAAACACTGGTCATTGTATGTTACTGCTGTAGGATGCATATGCACACACGACAAGGAATGTTTTATCATACACTGGAGTCAATGGTGGCACACATTCCCCTCAACATTCACTTTCCCTCATTATGCCTCCGGCCTCCTATGGGCCGTCCAGGTCAAAGGTTAAGTTGAGTACTATATAGGGATTAGGGTGGCATTTGGGACGTGCCTGTCTACATTTCACAGCTTCGTAAACCTGAACAAATTATACCACCAGATGTAGAGTAACAATACCAGGCATTATGTTTGCTGGTTGCTACTGTAGAATGGCTCTGAGTGCTGTCAAATAGTCGATGGCGTCAGGCTGTAAAATAAGTGACTATGCAAATCAAATGCATGGTGTTCTGTGTGTCTGTTGTTATGTGCCATTGTGTGGTGTCTTGCCCCCCCCAGAAAATAATTCCCTCACTTTTTTTCCATGAAATTGCAGAAATTAATTTATTACATCCCAGTTGGGAATTAACATCTTAAAATTCCATGACATTCCAGAAATTATTTGATAATTGGGAACCCGACTTTTGACTAGAGCCTTATGGGCCCTTGACCTGGCATGGTGCCAATTGGGAACCATGGTAATCACAGAAGAGTCCAAAAAATCCTTACTGTATATCTGGTTAGCCCCAGAAGACAGGCTTACTGTATATCTGGTTAGGCCCAGAAGACAGGCTTACTGTATATCTAGTTAGGCCCAGAATACAGGCTTACTGTATATCTGGTCAGGCCCAGAAGACAGGCTTACTGTATATCTGGTCAGGCCCAGAAGACAGGCTTACTGTATATCTGGTCAGGCCCAGAAAACAAGTGGATTGATTGCTGCTATACTGACTCCACCTAGTGTTCATCTCAAGAACATCACCAAACAGGCACCTTATTCATACATCCAGTCATCCAGTCATCCAGCCATGAATCTGTTATCCCATTCATGCATATTACATCCTCTTCATACAATCTGTCTCTGTCCGTTTGTACTTTAGTCACATGCACTCTCAGAGAGCACTAGCCAGATTATGACAAAACTTGAGTAAATGATGCGTCTTGCCATAGAGATCAGGCATTTACAAAAGGACAATGATTGGTCAAATGGTGGCGCTATATTATGAGACTGAAAATGCTAACTTTGAAAGGTCTTGAGTAAATGATGCGTCTTGCCATAGAGATCAGGCATTTTACAAAAGGACACTGATTGGTCGAATGGTGGCGCTATTTGACCTAAAGTCATAAAATTCGGTACATAGGTCCCTCTCCTCACAAGGAACACATCTGCTTCAGGGACCCATAAGGTCCGTCATTTTACATTTTGTGAAAAACGGGCAAGTTAATTTCACTGATTGGCGAACAACACACATCCTATGACGGTGCCACGTTGAAAGTCACTGAGCTCTTCAGTAAGGCCATTCTACTGCCAATGCTTGTCTATGGAGATTGCATGTATGTGTGCTCGATATTATACACCTGTCAGCAACGGGTGTGGCTGAATCCACTAACTTTCATTTCCTACCCTGGTTGTACAGTCATCTAAAATATAACTGTGAAGGACCTCTGCGTTACCCTGGACCCTGAGCTCTCTTTTGACGAACATATCTGAAATACTTGGTCCAAAAAAGGATACCGAAAAGCTAATCCAATGCTTTGTGACTTCTAGATTAAACTACTGCATTGCCCTACTCTCCTTCTCCCTGGATAAAGCACTAAATAAACTCCAGTTAGTGCTAACTAAACACAGCTGCTAGAATCTTGACTAGAACCCAAAAATGTGATCATATTACTCCAGTGCTAGCCTCCCTACACTGGCTTCCTGTTAAGGCAAGGGCTGATTAAGGTTTTACTGCTAACCTACAAAGCATTACATGGGCTTGCTCCTACCCATCTCTCTGATTTGGTCCTGCCGTACTTACCTACACATACGCTACAGTCACAAGAAGCAGGTCTCTTTATTGTTCCTAGAATTTCTAAGTAAACAGCTGGAGGCAGGGCTTTCTCCTATAGAGCTACACTTTTATGGAATGGTCTGCTGATCCATGTGAGAGACGCAGACTCAGTCTCAACCTTTGAGTCTTTACTGAAGACTCATCTCTTCAGTTAGTCCTATGATTGAGTGCAGTCTGGCCCAGCGGTGCAAAGGTGAACGGCAAGGCACTGGAGTGACGAACCATCCTTACAGTCTCTGCCTGGCTGGCTTCCCTCTCTCCACTGGGATTCTCTACCTCTGACCCCATCGCGCTCCCACATGCCGTCCCCACGTCGTGTCAAGCTTTTTTCCCGCTAAACTCGACATGAGTAGGTTGAGTGACTGACGTGATCTTCCTGTCCAGTTTTGCGCCGACCCAGGCTTGTGCGATGGGGGAGATCTTCATGGGCTACACTTGGCCCTGTCTCAGGGTGGTAAGTCAGTGGGCTGTTTATATCCCTTTGGTGCTTTGGCAAAGTGGGTGGGGTTATTTGCTTCCTGGTTGGCCCTGTCCGGGATCACTTTGGTCGCTCCCTCTCTCTCCCTCCAGGAGGACCTGAGTGCCTGGTTCCTCTCTAGGTTACATGTGAATATTATCCTATGCCTACCTCTCAGTGTTCTGGCTTGTTGCTGGTGGAACTATTACCTCCATTTTCCTGCTTCTGGCTGTCAGTCTGCCTGGTCTGTCTGGTTGGTCCGCTGGTCTCCTGCTTCTGACTGTCAGTCTGCCTGGTCTGTCTGGTTGGTCCGCTGGTCTCCTGCTTCTGACTGTCAGTCTGCCTGGTCTGTCTGGTTGGTCCGCTGGTCTCCTGCTTCTGACTGTCAGTCTGCCTGGTCTGTCTGGTTGGTCCGCTGGTCTCCTGCTTCTGACTGTCAGTCTGCCTGGTCTGTCTGGTTGGTCCGCAGGTCTCCTGCTTCTGACTGTCAGTCTGCCTGGTCTGTCTGGCTTCTGGTCAGTCTGCCTGGTCTCCTGGTCTTCTGACTGTCAGTCTGCCTGGTCGGTCCGCTGGTCTCCTGCTTCTGATTGTCAGTCTGCCTGGTCTGTCTGGTTGGTCCGCTGGTCTCCTGCTTCTGACTGTCAGTCTGCCTGGTTGGTCCGCTGGTCTCCTGCTTCTGATTGTCAGTCTGCCTGGTCTGTCTGGTTGGTCCGCTGGTCTCCTGCTTCTGGCTGTCAGTCTGCCTGGTCTGTCTGGTTGGTCCGCTGGTCTCCTGCTTCTGACTGTCAGTCTGCCTGGTCTGTCTGGTTGGTCCGCTGGTCTCCTGCTTCTGGCTGTCAGTCTGCCTGGTCTGTCTGGTTGGTCCGCTGGTCTCCTGCTTCTGGCTGTCAGTCTGCCTGGTCTGTCTGGTTGGTCCGCTGGTCTCCTGCTTCTGGCTGTCAGTCTGCCTGGTCTGTCTGGTTGGCCTGCTGGTCTCCTGCTTCTGACTGTCAGTCTGCCTGGTCTGTCTGGTTGGTCCGCAGGTCTCCTGCTTCTGACTGTCAGTCTGCCTGGTCTGTCTGGTTGGTCCGCTGGTCTCCTGCTTCTGGCTGTCAGTCTGCCTGGTCTGTCTGGTTGGTCCGCTGGTCTCCAGCTTCTGGCTGTCAGTCTGCCTGGTCTGCCTGTTCTCCTAACAATGAAAAAAGTGGACCAGCAATCACTTGATGTTATGGCTATTGAAATCTTTGTTTGTTCACTGTTGACTTCAAGCACCCTTTCACTGTTTTTATGGAAGTGGAGAGAGTTGAGCATGTTTCCCACAGAATTCAAGCCTAATTGAATAGGATCTCTATGGTGTTCCCTTTAACTGTATACTGGTGTCCTGATTCTGTCTGTTGTTACCCCTGCTCTGTCTGGCCTGAAAACAGGGGACCAGAAATCATTTAATGTAATTGCAATTGAAGTCTTTGTTTACTGTTGACTTTAAGCACCCTTTCACTAGACAGAGTGCCAGTCTGCTGTCACGCCCTCTCCTTGTCACTCTTTGACATGACATCACAAACAGACTGGCACTCCATCTACCCTCGCAGTGTTTTTACGCAAAAAGGAAAGTGTTCAGGATGTTCACTCCCTTTACCTGTTTGTTCTCCTGTGCCTGGTTGTCATTCTGTCTGGTTGGTCTGATTTCTTCCATTGGTCTGGTCTGTCTACTCCCCTGTGTCTGACTGTCCGTCAGCCTGGTCTGTCTCTTGGGCTCTGCACCTATCTCCTTCTGTGAGAGGTCACAACCACCGCCACCCTGGGGAACATTTTTTAGGATTATGTCCAAGGGTCCGCTGTGTACCCTTCCTGTGTGAAGGGGTCTTAACTACTGTTATCTACCTGTGTCTTAGCTACCGTCGCTGCTCTCTTCAAACTTCTGGTAGAGGTACCACTCCCAACGTGCTGTGAGGGACGCTCTGACACTGACCCCTCAGAGGGATCCTCTTCTATCATCCCCTCACTGTCTTCTGTAAAAAAGCATCAATGAAAACAACAACATATGCAGCTAAATAGGTGTTGATAGCCTTATAGTATTAATCTGTGATGCATCATACAGAGGAAAAATACTATACTGGCAGAAATAAATGATAGTAGACTTTGATCATATTTCTGTCATTATATACTGAACAAAAATATAAAAAACACAACACGCAAAAAGTTACAGTTCAAATTAGACACTCAGTCAATTGAAATAAATTCATTAGCTCCTAATCTATGGATTTCACATGACTGGGAATACAGATATGTATCTGTTGGTCACAGATACCCGTCAGGAGATTTTTCAATCCCAATGATAATAACTGACAATCAATAGCTTTGACCAATCGCCGTGGTTTGGAAGACCGTGGGTATAATAATAATTAGGCACAGACTCAGCTCATGCAAAAGGTTAGTACAGTTTATTCACGAGAACGTTCTAGTCCATTGTACAAAAACATCCATTTTATACTGGCTCCTTTCGCACATACCTTCACACAAACAGTAGATATCCTACGCACATACATACATACAAATCTTAAGCTACGCCTTTGCTCAGACAATCTGTGTTTTTCCACTATACAGATACATGTTTAATGTTTAATGTTTACATGTTTAATCTGCAACATGTTTCGTCATTTTCTGCCTAACAGTTTCTACCCTCCACGGGTGGAGACAGAATGTCCTGTAAGGAACACAGTAATACAACTTGTCTGTTGATAGCTCCTCTTATCATTTGCTTCACACTTGCACCCTGCTTACATGCTAAAAGGTCCTTGTTCTAATTCTGACTAAAACTACACACATCATCAGATTATAGATGTATGATTCTAATTAATTTCATACAATTATATGGTTTCAGGGTGGAATATTTTTAGTCATTACCATGAAGTATATAAATTCCTTATCAATACCTTAAAAAAGGCAAGAGGCGTGGATCAGAAAACCAGTTAGTATCTAGTGTGACCACCTCATGCAGTGTGACACATCTCCTTCGCATAGAGATGATCAGGCTGTTGATTGTGGCCTGTGAAATGTTGTCCCAGTCCTCTATAATAGCTGTGTGATGTTGCTGGATATTGTTGAAAACTGGAACACGCTGTCGTACCGGTTGATCCAGAGCATTCCAAACATGCACAATGGGTGACATGTCTAGTGAGTATGCAGGCCATGGGAGAACTGGGACATTTTCAGCTTCCAGGAATTGTGTACAGATCCTTGCGACATGGGGCCGTGCATTATCATGCTGAAACATGAGGTGTTGGCGGCGAATAGGCCTCAGGATCTCGTCACTGTATCTCTCTGCATTCAAATTGCCATATATAAAATACAATTGTGTTCGTTGTCCGTAGCTTATGCCTGCCCATACCATAACCCCACCGCCACCATGGGGCACTGTGTTCACGTTGACATCAGCAAACCGCTCGCCCACACGATGCCATACACGTGGTCTGCGGTTGTGAGGCCGGTTGGACGCACTGCCAAATTCTCTAAAACAACGTTGAAGGCGGCTTACGGTAGAGAAATGAACATTCAATTATCTGGCAACAGCTCTAGTGGACATTCCTGCAGTCAGCAGGTCAATTTCACATTCCCTCACAACTTGAGACATCTGTGGCATTGTGTTCCGTGACAAAACGGCACATTTTCGAATGGCCTTTTATTGTCCACAGCACAAGGTGCACCTGTGTAATGATCATGCTGTTTAATCAGTTTCTTGATAAACCACATCTGTCAGGTGGATGGATTATCTTGGCAAAGGAGATAAAAAAAGTACAAATTGAATAACCTTTTTGTGCGTATAGAACATTTCGGGAATATTTGATTTCAGCTTATGAAGCATAGTACCAACACTTCGTAGCGTTTATATTTTTGTTCAGTGTAGTTTGCACATACTGATTTACCAAATAGCACCACCAGGAGGAAGCAAATACACCATTTTGATTGAGTCTCTGGAAAGTGTCAGACGAGCAATGACGGTGAAGATAAATTATATTATTTACCCGTTATGCTATCAGAGAATGACAATCCCAAATAAATATTGAGCAACATAATATCCTAGAGACATTAGGAGTGATAATAGTTATAGTAGCTATATTGTTCCTTGGCTTGCATGTGTACAGGAGCTTCTACACGACAAGTTGCATTGGCTTGCATTTTTATTTTTATTTCACCTTTATTTAAATGGCTAGTTGAGAACCTATTTGCAACTATGGCCAAGATATAGCAGTGTGAACAGTGCACATTTCCTATATATATAGTGCACACTGAGCCCTATAGGCCCTTTGTTAAAGTGAGTGTACTACATAGGGAATAAGGTCACATTTGGGATGCAGGCATTGGGTTACAGTACCAGTCAAACGTTTTGGACACACCTACTCATTCCAGGGTTTTTCAACGTGTGCAAAGCTGTCAAAGGTGGCTACTTTGAAGAATCTCAAATATAACATATAATTTTGATTTGTTTAACACTTTTCTGGTTACTACATGATTCCATATGTGTTATTTCATAGTTTTGATGTCTTTACTATTATTCTACAATGTAGAAAATAGTAAAACTAAAGAAAAACCCTTGAATGAGTAAGTGTGTCCAAACTTTTGACTGGTGCTTCTATACCTGCATTGCTTGCTGTTTGGGGTTTTAGGCTGGGTTTCTGTACAGCACTTTGTGACATCAGCTGGTGTAAGAAGGGCTTTATAAATACATTTGATTGATTGATTGATACTGTAAGTGCCACCAAAAGCAGTTGCTTCATTCTACAACTGGTGATAAACTACCATAAATGAATAGTCTTCAGTAGGACTAGACAGGGCAGGCACACATTCAGAGTGTAATCTGTGCAAATGCCTCCTAGCGCTGCAGCCTTGAACACTCACTCTCTTTCACACACACACACACACACACACCTCCATCATGTCCTTGAGCGATAACACCGTCCATTCCCTTCTCGTCATCTGGATTCCCAGAACTCCTAGCGTTGAAGAGAGGAAATTAGTAAGTAATCAACAAGGAAGTAAGTAGAATGGTATTTACTCATTAGATAAGTGTAACGTTACACAGTTAACCATAAACATGCACTGATAACTAAAACTGAATATGATGTAGCTAAATGGATTATACACACCTTGACAAAAATGGGGATTGGATCTGCAGAAGGAAAACATTTTCAAAACGCATTCGAATCCGACAAATAATCAGACAAAAGAACATGTAAGCTAGGACTTCATTTTGTGTAATCCACTACTGCTGCACTAACCCAATTGCTCCCTAGGTTCCCATCCAATTGGTGACAGACTTTCATGCGAATATTCTAGAATCCGCAAAAATGAAATATGCAAATTCCCCCCCCCCCCCCAGAGATGTTTCCAACAAATTGACTTGTTGCGGATAAAAGTGTGCGCATTATGAAGTATTGTTAAATTCCCATGTACCGAATAAAAAATACAAGTTAAATGGGTTCCCAACGCATTTAACACTCTACTAAAAAAATGTATTACCAAAATAATGCGAGTTATATAGCGAATGTGCCCACTCTGGTATTGGCACTTGCGGTCTAGCCAACAGCTCAGATACTGTGCGGGTATAGCCTACATGATGAGATACTGTGTGTGTATAGCCTACATGATGAGAAACTGTGTGGGTATAGTCTACATGATGAGATACTGTGTGTGTATAGCCTACATGATGAGATACTGTGTGGGTATAGCCTACATGATGAGATACTGTGTGGGTATAGCCTACATGATGAGATACTGTGTGGGTATAGCCTACATGATGAGATACTGTGTGGGTATAGCCTACAGCTCAGATACTGTGTGGGTATAGCCTACATGATGAGATACTGTGTGGGTATAGCCTACATGATGAGATATGATGCCTACATGATGAGATACTGTGTGGGTATAGCCTACATGATGAGATACTGTGTGGGTATAGCCTACGTGATGAGATACTGTGTGGGTATAGCCTACGTGATGAGATACTGTGTGGGTATAGCCTACATGATGAGATACTGTGTGGGTATAGTCTACATGATGAGATACTGTGTGGGTATAGCCTACAGCTCAGATACTGTGTGGGTATAGCCTACAGCTCAGATACTGTGTGGGTATAGCCTACAGCTCAGATACTGTGTGGGTATAGCCAACAGCCACAGATACTGTGTGGGTATAGCCTACATGATGAGATACTGTGTGGGTATAGCCTACAGCTCAGATACTGTGTGGTTATAGCCTACAGCTCAGATACTGTGTGGGTATAGCCAACAGCTCAGATACTGTGTGGGTATAGCCTACATGATGGGATACTGTGTGGGTATAGCCTACATGATGAGATACTGTGTGGGTATAGCCTACATGATGAGATACTGTGTGGGTATAGCCTACATGATGAGATACTGTGTGGGTATAGCCTACATGATGAGATACTGTGTGGGTATAGCCTACATGATGAGATACTGTGTGGGTATAGCCTACATGATGAGATACTGTGTGGGTATAGCCTACAGCTCAGATACTGTGTGGGTATAGCCAACAGCTCAGATACTGTGTGGGTATAGCCTACATGATGAGATACTGTGTGGGTATAGCCTACAGCTCAGATACTGTGTGGTTATAGCCTACAGCTCAGATACTGTGTGGGTATAGCCAACAGCTCAGATACTGTGTGGGTATAGCCTACATGATGAGATACTGTGTGGGTATAGCCTACATGATGAGATACTGTGTGGGTATAGCCTACATGATGAGATACTGTGTGGGTATAGCCTACAGCTCAGATACTGTGTGGGTATAGCCAACAGCTCAGATACTGTGTGGGTATAGCCTACATGATGAGATACTGTGTGGGTATAGCCTACAGCTCAGATACTGTGTGGTTATAGCCTACAGCTCAGATACTGTGTGGGTATAGCCAACAGCTCAGATACTGTGTGGGTATAGCCTACATGATGAGATACTGTGTGGGTATAGCCTACATGATGAGATACTGTGTGGGTATAGCCTACATGATGAGATACTGTGTGGGTATAGCCTACATGATGAGATACTGTGTGGGTATAGCCTACATGATGAAATACTGTGTGGGTATAGCCTACATGTTGAGATACTGTGTGGGTATAGCCTATAGCTCAGATACTGTGTGGGTATAGCCTACAGCTCAGATACTGTGTGGGTATAGCCTAAATGATGAGATACTGTGTGGGTATAGCCTACAGCTCAGATACTGTGTGGTTATAGCCTACAGCTCAGATACTGTGTGGGTATAGCCTATATGATGAGATACTGTGTGGGTATAGCCTATAGCTCAGATACTGTGTGGGTATAGCCTACATGATGAGATACTGTGTGGGTATAGCCTACATGATGAGATACTGTGTGGGTATAGCCTACAGCTCAGATACTGTGTGGGTATAGCCTACATGATGAGATACTGTGTGGGTATAGCCTACATGATGAGATACTGTGTGGGTATAGCCTACATGATGAGATACTGTGTGGGTATAGCCTACATTATGAAATACTGTGTGGGTATAGCCTACATGTTGAGATACTGTGTGGGTATAGCCTATAGCTCAGATACTGTGTGGGTATAGCCTACAGCTCAGATACTGTGTGGTTATAGCCTACAGCTCAGATACTGTGTGGGTATAGCCTATATGATGAGATACTGTGTGGGTATAGCCTACATTATGAGATACTAATTAGGCCAGAACTGGGACATAATGAATGTATCTTTTAATATCAGCGTTAGGGTTCTCTCCATGTTATATCGCTTTTTTTATGGCAGACAGACATCTGTGCTAATTAGCTATCTAGCGTACTCCGTACCTGTGTGTAAGCTAACTGGGGAGAAAGTGTAGTTTGTCAACTGGAGGCACACACAGCTTGTGGTACTGTAAAAAACTGCCACAGTAAGTGTATATTTTATATTTGAAAGATTATTTCTCGCTGATATGAAAGAGGGACATATCACCATATGTTTTAAAAACATGTTTGAACGTGATGATTGACGTTTCTAAACATTAAAAATACAGCACCGGGAATTGTAGTTCACATGGAGCCAACTGTGGGCGAATGTCTTCTCTGAAAACCCAACCTAAGGCGTAAAAAAGGTTTTTGAGAGCTACTGTTGCACAAGCTACCTTTTCAGGTGTGAGACGCACTTGGTCCAAGCCATCCAAACGTCTACAAGTCAACATCGCTATCTGAGGAGAAAACCCTAGCGGACAGACATGGTATCACATCAGAAACGATTATATTACAACGGAAACGGTGAGCAGTGTCAAAGATATGGCAGTCCGAGGCCTTGATGGAAGGGCCAACTTACCGTTTGTACAGCCAATGATGGTGTGTGGTGTGGACAAATTATATGAGTAGGGCGAGTCTAGCAAATCTGCAAGCATCAATCTGTAAAAAACAACAGGAAGAAAGTAATTAATGTTAGCTAGCTAAATAGTGGCTAGCTGCTAACCAGCCATAGCGGACCTAGCAGTCGCACAGCTTTTCATTTTGGCACAAGAGAAAACATTTCATAACAATACTTTAGCCAGCTATTTCATCCACGAAAAGTGTGAATTCGTCTGGAGAACTGGGTCGTCACTAGTTAACACAGCCACAAAAGCATATTTATGGCTAAATCCCGCCTATTTATTTTCTAAAAGTCTTGACTTCAAACCTAACCCTAACATTAACCATACTGCTAACCTTACGCAATTATTTTTTTGTTTCCAAATTTGACTTTGTGGCTGTGGTAAGTAGCGAGAACTGGGGTTTGCTAGAAGTTATCGAACCAACGTTAGCTAGCTAAAAGTGTCGGTTGCTACTTTAGCTACCAAGCTAAAAGTGTCCAAACCTGTCCAGGTAAAGATTTGTTTCTTCTTCTCCTTCAGAATCACCAACAATTGACGCCGAGTCATTGTCGATATCAGAGAAGCAACTTGTCTCCATAACATGTGTGATAAATTTCCAAATAGTCAATATTTACATCTAGCTAGCGGGCCACATCGACGTTACTAGTTTGGATTAGTAACGGATGAGATTAGCGCGCGAAAAGAGAAAATGTGTGACTGCAGACTCTCTCTAGGCCGTTCCTGGTGGGCGTTCCTTGCCAAATTGGAGACAAGTGGAAATACTTTTTTTTCTGCCACAAGAGGGCGTAGCAGACTGAGTAGGCTACAACAGTACCCCTTGTTTTCCCATGGCAGGAAAAGATTGCGCCAAATATAATATTAGGCCTACATTTTAAAAACTCTGAGATTGGGCCTGACTTGGCAGCGGCCCTCACTCAGCCTCCACTCAAAACGAGTGGTCACCAAAAATATTGTATCTTAAAAGCAGTGTTTACCAAAACCATTCCGGTTTTAGAGAGGTGAAAGTCGTTGTTCCAGGCCAGCATAGCAGCCTACACCTTCCTACCTCAGGCTGGGAAGAGCTAAATAAATATCAGTTGAACCAGAGGTGTGTGTGTGTGTGTGTGTGTGTGTGCCTGTGTGTGTAATAAACCATCAGCCCATATTATATAATGTCTGTCACCTGCTCTCCTGGACCAAGTTTTTTGACAGCTGCTTTCTTATGAAATGTTCTAATCTAATACATAACTCCTTAGCAACAGAGTATGAGTGACAATACCACAAATTTATTGATAAACTCCCATGAAAACTCAACTGAAATTAATCAAATAAGGCAAAACACTGGCAAATATTTATTTTGTTTAAATAAAATGTTACAATGCAGGTATAGTAGCCAACGTTTCCATTAATCGGACACAATTTACCTAATGCAAACGAACGAAACAAATATAGGTTTATATTTGCAGAAATAAATGAACAAATTATGTATCCGACTAGGTCCATAATGTCGGGTCGGAAAGGTTTCAAATCCGCGAAGATAGCATTGAAATACATAGGCTATAGGCTTTTTAACCATTCAATACTAATACATAATCTATTGTAGGGCTAAAAGTTTCAATCTGAGAGGTTTGGGATCCTTAATCATTATGGCCTATATGCCAGGGTCATTCAATAATCCACCCATAGACATTGTGAAGCGATTTAGATAAAAGTCTGTCGATGTGTCCTTGAGCAAGGCACTAAACCCTAATTTGCTCAAGGGGCACCTTACTACTATGGCTGACCGCACTTATACATATATATATTATATATAATTTTTTAGATCGGAATAAACAAGGACTAAGCACTAGGCTACAGCAGGTCAAGGCTTTTTACACAGTTTTGACCTTGACATTTTCAAATAAAAAAATTCTTCAAAGTAATTAAAAAACCAGACTAATTTTAATGATTAACTTTAAACGAAAAACGTGCTCTTTCTTTGCATCACGTTTGAAATCAAAATGCCACACCAATTCAAATGGAACGTCCAATGATGCTGAATCGCACCGCCTGTAGCCACTGCCTGTTTCCTATTCCTCGCAGAAATTGGCCGGAGCGCCAGTGGTGAGATCACGCGTCCCCCCTCTGAACACGCCCCTAAGGACCGTCGCCTTGGAAACGAGGCGTGCCCAAAGCGCTCGCGGAGCAAATCTCCGATGCGATTGGCTAATGTATCGTATGACGCATTCCCATGCCATCTCTCCACGCTCATACAGTAGGAAGCCTGCTCTCTGTTGTCTCAGCCCGAAAGCTGTCTCTCAAGCGAGCACGACCATTTGGGAGCTTGTGTGCATGTAAATTATTTATTGTATCAATAAAAATATGCACACTGTATAGGCTAATCTGTACTCGGGCTCAAATTAATCTTCAGACAGAAACCGGGATTTAAAGCAAGGACGATCGGTTTTAAGCGAGGGTTGACTCCGGCTTTTAACTGCTTCCATTTAGCTGTCCTTGAGACTTTTTGACACAGGTAAGCAGTCTCCGATCCTATTGAACCTGCTTGATATTTACACCTGTGTGGACTTGTGCCCAATATTTCCACTGGATACGTTTTTTTCGCACCTATTTCTAAGGGTTGTTTTTCCAATTCTGGGATTGCACACACAGGCAGTCAGTGACATAGATATGGCTGCCATCTTCCTCTCTATTAGCAGTAGAGACATTATGTAACTAATATGTTAAAAACCTACCACCGGTATTACCGGTATCAGACGCCGCTATTACTAAGCCTACAATATGTTTTGCAATACATGGTTTGTTGGTCAGAAAATGCATGCACCGACTACAACATTCAGATGGTTGAGGTTGTTCTCTGTGTTGTCTTGCATTTGTAACAGCGCTCGCACATCTCTTTAGAACGCTCGCTCTAGTACCGAATCTGATACAGTTTTTTGTAGGATAGATAGAGTCGTCTCCTTGTAGCCCAGACTATACTATAGTATAACTACAGTAGATAGAGTCGTCTCCTTGTAGCCCAGACTATACTATAGTATAACTACAGTAGATAGAGTCGTCTCCTTGTAGCCCAGACTATACTATAGTATAACCACAGTATAACCACAGACTAGATAGTATAACTACGTCTCCTTGTAGCCCAGACTATACTATAGTATAACCACAGTAGATAGAGCCGTCTCCTTGTAGCCCAGACTATACTATAGTATAATAGTATAACTAGCCCAGACTATACTAGATAGAGTCGTCTCCTTGTAGCCCAGACTATACTATAGTATAACCACAGTAGATAGAGCCGTCTCCTTGTAGCCCAGACTATACTATAGTATAACCACAGTAGATAGAGCCGTCTCCTTGTAGCCCAGACTATACTATAGTATAACTACAGTAGATAGAGCCGTCTCCTTGTAGCCCAGACTATACTATAGTATAACTACAGTAGATAGAGCCGTCTCCTTGTAGCCCAGACTATACTATAGTATAACTACAGTAGATAGAGCCGTCTCCTTGTAGCCCAGACTATACTATAGAATAACTACAGTAGATAAAGCCGTCTCCGTATAGCCTACTGTATTTGCTGTGGCTGGTGTTTCTTGCATTTTTAGTCAGTGATGATAGACAGCGACTGTTCTCGCGCTGTAATGGTCGGATGATGTTTGAGTTGCATCCATGATGATGCCTATGATGAGGCCATTAGCGTCTCTTTCTTATTGGTTGATGCTGCCAGCCGGTGTCTAAGGTGTGTCTGCCGCTGACTCGTTCAGTCAACGTCATAAGTCACTCTGGTGAAACTTGCTGTAAACCTTATTATACATGATAATAATCTGTTTATTTTGGTTAATGCTGTGTTTTATAAACGTGTTGATCAAGGTTGTGATACTGTTTTATATGCGTAAAGGTTTAATTTGTCATTTTTCTGCTTTGAACTTCAACATATTGTTCAGTCATAGCTTCCGGAGAATTGCCTATTTTTTTTAACTGAATTTAAAGATGGACAAGTATTTCCTATATTCCTCTTGCATCATCAGAAAGTGTAGATAGCTTAATCCCTGTCCTCTCCTATGCATAATGACACCATACAGTCAGTACTCTTTAGGTATATAGGCAGTGTATAGTACACTACACAAATTGTAAAGAACGGTTTCGGTATATATGAGAATATTTGGTATATTTGGTATAGTAAATAGAGTGACTGAAACTCAGCTGATGTTTTTTTTCCGTGAACAAATGTCCAATCTATCCAGTCAGTGTGTGTGATTGAGATACTACATCAGATACGGTCTATTGTTGTAGGACCAATAAAGGCTAATAATAATTAGCTAATATAGGCTACTCTATTTGACTCGCTAAATGTCTTGTTCATGAGTAGGCGAATTGGGAACTTAGAAAGTACCACAGTCCTGTGATTTTGACAAATAGGCTCGGTCTGGTCTCCACCCTGGTTTGAGTCAGTGTTTCTGTATGGGTTACTCTACTCTCTACCTTCCAGGAAGTCTTCCTTCTCTGTTTGCTTTGTCATCGTCACCACAGTACAAAGATGAAAGAGCACATCAGGCCAACTAATAGATGACTACCCTATAAAGTTGAAGGGATACTGCGCTCCAAAATTCTAAAAATACTCGCTATTTTTCTGGTCATTTGTCAACATTGCTGTTGGTGTTTCTATCCTCTCAGTGACTTTACACATTTCGACACTAAGCTTTAGTACTGATAGTATTTGATCTCATACATAGGTTGCCACAAAACAAAATACTGCTCTTCTCTTCTAGGATGCCACTCTCTGTTGCCTCTGTCAGAGTTGGAGTTTCAGTCTTTCTTTTTGTCTTTTTCTAAAGCACATTCACCGTTCCCCAACCCCAGCCCCACCATGCTGACTGGTCTGTTCCGTATGCACGGCATGCTGGTGGCCTCCCACCCCTGGGAGGTGATCGTAGGCACTGTCACCCTCACCATCTGCATGATGTCCATGAACATGTTCACTGGCAACGCCCAGATCTGCGGCTGGAACTACGACTGCCCCAAAATGGAGGAGGTACGGAACCCGGATGGATGGATAGTACTGTGCTGGAGGGGATACCTAGTCAATTTTAAAAAACAAATCTATTCAACCAAAATGTGTCTTCCGCATTTAACCCAACCCCTCTGAATCAGAGGGGGGGGGGGGCTGCATTAATCAACATCATCGGCACCCGGGGAGTAGTTATTGTTTGGGGTCAACTGCCTTGCTCAAGGGCAGAGCGGCTGATTTTTCCACCTTGCCAGCTCGAGCATTCTAACCAACAACCTTTCAGTTACTGTCTGAATTGCTCTTAACCGATAGGCTCCCTGCCGCCCCATAGAGCCATAGACTTATGTAAGAAGTGCGGTACAGGGTTAGGAAGGATGGATTTAAAAGGGTTGAGGCATAGAGGGGTAAAGGGGTGGGAGGACGAGTGAAGGCCTTTGTCGTCTCTGCACCGTATCAGGACAGTCTTAGACTAGAGCTTGTAAGAACTGTCGAGGTTACAAGGGCTCCTAGCAACCTAGCCTAGGGACCTATACTGTAGTGTACACTTTCACCTGGTTACCCTATATGGTTTGGAGGGTACGTACACACTTCTCGTCATTGAGTACAAGTAGGACACCTAACAAAAGGTAGCTTGTTCTCGGTACATGAGAATGGGTCACATGTTTTACACGTCCATCAACTTGTCTATTTTACAACACACAGTAGTTAGGCCAACTTTCTGTTCATTGTACTTTTAGTTCCTTCAGTTAATCATCATTGTTTCCTTTAGTGATTTTTTTTTCAATGGACTTTTATGATGAACTTACTGCATTGATTATGTTGTCTCTGCCTCGCTTCCAGCTGGTTCTAAGCAGTGACATCATCATTCTGACCATCACACGGTGCATAGCCATCGTGTACATCTACTTCCAGTTCCAGAATCTACGGCAACTAGGTTCCAAATATATTCTTGGTGAGCATTTATTGTAAAAATCCTGTAAATATACTGTAAAATACACAGTCAAATGAATCTTGCAAGTGACATAAAATATATTCTAGGTCAGCATTTGTTTATACTGTAAATATTCTGTAAAGATACTGTAAATTCTATGTACTGTGAACTTTACACTTACACTTTAAAGTAATGTAAATGTAGCGTGTTAATCTAAAGTGAAATATATCACAATATCAAAAATATATTCTAGGCAAGCATCGTCATTCAGGGCAAGCAATATTCAGTTAAATATACTGCATTATAAACGGGTCATTCAAGCCCTAGATGCTGACTGGCTGAAAGCCGTGTTATATGAGATAATATACCACAGGTATGACACAAAACGACTTGTTTACTGTTCTAATTACAATGGTAACCTGTTTATAATAGCAATTAGGCAACTCTGGGGTTTGTGGTATGTGGCCAATATATCACGGCTAAGGCCTGTGTCCAGGCACTCCGCGTTGCCGAGTGTAACACACCCCCTCAGGCCTTATTACTTAAATATATACTGTCAATTTAAATCTAACCAGTTGCACTTCTTACCATATATCATCTTTGTTTTTAGGCATCGCTGGACTATTCACCATATTCTCCAGCTTCGTATTCAGTACTGTCGTGATTCACTTCCTGGATAAAGAACTCACTGGCCTCAAGTACGTAAAACCCAGGAGAACAGTACAAAACACAATGTTTCTGTCAATATTGATGTCCTATGTTGGCTGTTCCCAGGCATCCACGCATTGCTCCAGGTTTAGACACGGTTGCAGTAGGCTGGTTGCTATATACTGGTTTCCAGGTTTAGACACGGTTGCAGTAGGCTGGTTGCTATATACTGGTTTCCAGGTTTAGACACGGTTGCAGTAGGCTGGTTGCTATATACTGGTTTCCAGGTTTAGACACGGTTGCAGTAGGCTGGTTGCTATATACTGGTTTTCAGGTTTAGACACGGTTGCAGTAGGCTGGTTGCTATATACTGGTTTCCAGGTTTAGACACGGTTGGTTGCTATATACTGGTTTCCAGGTTTAGGCTGGTTGCTATATACTGGTTTCCAGGTTTAGACACGGTTGCAGTAGGCTGGTTGCTATATACTGGTTTTCAGGTTTAGACACGGTTGCAGTAGGCTGGTTGCTATATACTGGTTTCCAGGTTTAGACACGGTTGCAGTAGGCTGGTTGCTATATACTGGTTTCCAGGTTTAGACACGGTTGCAGTAGGCTGGTTGCTATATACTGGTTTTCAGGTTTAGACACGGTTGCAGTAGGCTGGTTGCTATATACTGGTTTCCAGGTTTAGACACGGTTGCAGTAGGCTGGTTGCTATATACTGGTTTTCAGGTTTAGACACGGTTGCAGTAGGCTGGTTGCTATATACTGGTTTTCAGGTTTAGACACGGTTGCAGTAGGCTGGTTGCTATATACTGGTTTCCAGGTTTAGACACGGTTGCAGTAGGCTGGTTGCTATATACTGGTTTCCAGGTTTAGACACGGTTGCAGTAGGCTGGTTGCTATATACTGGTTTCAGGTTTAGACACGGTTGCAGTAGGCTGGTTGCTATATACTGGTTTCCAGGTTTAGACACGGTTGCAGTAGGCTGGTTGCTATATACTGGTTTCCAGGTTTAGACACGGTTGCAGTAGGCTGGTTGCTATATACTGGTTTCCAGGTTTAGACACGGTTGCAGTAGGCTGGTTGCTATATACTGGTTTTCAGGTTTGGTTGCAGTAGGCTGGTTGCTATATACTGGTTTCCAGGTTTAGACACGGTTGCAGTAGGCTGGTTGCTATATACTGGTTTCCAGGTTTAGACACGGTTGCAGTAGGCTGGTTGCTATATACTGGTTTCCAGGTTTAGACACGGTTGCAGTAGGCTGGTTATACTGGCAGGTTTAGACACGGTTGCAGTAGGCTGGTTGCTTATACAGGTTTCAGGTTTAGACACGGTTGCAGTAGGCTGGTTGCTATATACTGGTTTTCAGGTTTAGACACGGTTGCAGTAGGCTGGTTGCTATATACTGGTTTCCAGGTTTAGACACGGTTGCAGTAGGCTGGTTGCTATATACTGGTTTCCAGGTTTAGAACGGTTTAGGCTGGTTGCTATATACTGGTTTCCAGGTTTACACGGTCTGCAGTAGGCTGGTTGCTATATACTTTTCCAGGTTTAGAAGTTGCATAGGCTGGTTGCTATATACTGGTTTCCAGGTTTAATACGGTTGCAGTAGGCTGGTTGCTATATACTGGTTTTACGGTTTAACCATTTGTAGGCTGGTTGCTATATACTGGTTTCCAGGTTTAGACACGGTTGCAGTAGGCTGGTTGCTATATACTGGTTTCCAGGTTTAGACACGGTTGCAGTAGGCTGGTTGCTATATACTGGTTTTCAGTGAATGTATGAACACAGCAGTGTGAGTCGCTTTGGATTTAAAAAAACATCTGATAAATGGTTTACGTTATAAGATATGTTAATACACTCTGAGCCTCAATTTTCCTCTGAAGTATTTGGATTAGTTGGCCAACTGTAATATCACCAAGATTCGTCATGGAGGTTATTTAACCATTTGTCTGATTACTATAGAGGAGAGACAGAGAGGGTTTCCTGTTGTCGTCCATGTTGTTCTCCAGTTCAGTACCACTGTAGCTCTTCAGAAGATGTTTGAGTCTCACACACACTGTCGTCCATGTTGTTCTCCAGTTCAGTACTACTGTAGCTCTTCAGAAGATGTTTGAGTCTCACACACACTGTCGTCCATGTTGTTCTCCAGTTCAGTACTACTGTAGCTCTTCAGAAGATGTTTGAGTCTCACACACACTGTCGTCCATGTTGTTCTCCAGTTCAGTACTACTGTAGCTCTTCAGAAGATGTTTGAGTCTCACACACACTGTCGTCCATGTTGTTCTCCAGTTCAGTACTACTGTAGCTCTTCAGAAGATGTTTGAGTCACACACACACTGTCGTCCATGTTGTTCTCCAGTTCAGTACTACTGTAGCTCTTCAGAAGATGTTTGAGTCTCACACACACTGTCGTCCATGTTGTTCTCCAGCGAGGCCTTACCTTTCTTCCTGCTTCTGATCGACCTCTCCAAGGCCTGCGCTCTCGCCAAGTACGCTCTCAGCTCTAACTCACAGGTACGTGTTGCGTCATACTCCCGTGGGAACACATCAGTAGTAATATACAGCACGTTATTCTGTTATTATACAGCTGTTATATGCTTTTGCAACACGTTGTGTTTCTGTGATAGCGGACACTCTGTAGTAGTGGCCCGTGTTGAAAAGGCTTTAAAAAGGTTTCCTTAAATACGTTTTGATAAATGTACTAATTGATTGATCACCTGTGTAACAGGACGAGGTGCGCGACAACATCGCCCGCGGCATGGCCGTCCTGGGGCCCACGTTCACCCTGGATGCTCTGGTGGAATGCCTGGTGATCGGGGTGGGCACCATGTCAGGTATGGAAGGGAGCACGGAGCACCAGGGTCCACATATATAGTGCAGTCATTTTGACCAGAGTTGGCTGTACAGGGAATATCATGTTATTTTGGATGCAATATTCCAGGTTTGATTGATTGATGGACTGATTGATCTTCCAGGTGTACGACAGTTGGAGATCATGTGTTGTTTTGGCTGCATGTCTGTCCTGGCCAACTACTTTGTCTTCATGACGTTCTTCCCTGCCTGCGTCTCCCTGGTCCTAGAGGTGAGGGTTAACACACACACAGACACACACACACACACACACACATATCTAAATCCAGACACACACACATCCACAGACACACACACACACACACATATCTAAACCCAGACACACACGCATCCACACACACACACATCCACAGACACACACACACACATATCTAAACCCAGACACACACGCATCCACAAAACACACACACACACATCCACAAACACACACACATCCACAAACACACACATCCACAAACACACACACACATCCACAAACAAACACATCCACACACATCCACAAACACACACACACACATCCACAAACACACACATCCACAAACACACACATCCACATACACACACACATCCACAAACACACACATCCACATACACACACACACACACACACACATCCACAAACACACACACACACACATTCACACACACACACCCACACACATCCACTAACACACACACACACATCCACTAACACACACACACACGTCAAATGAAATAGGTGTAAAAACGAGAGATGTGAATGTCTAAGGAGAGGAGAGCCATAGCATGAGGAGAAATCTAGACTAAATGCCCTGTGTGTGTGTGTGTGTATATTCTGACCTGTGTGTGTTCTCTCTTCAGCTGTCCAGGGAGAGTCAGGAGGGTCACCCCATCTGGCAGCTGAGCCACTTCTCCCGCGTGATGGAGGAAGAGGAGGATCACAAGCCCAACCCTGTCACCCAGAGAGTCAAGATGATCATGGTAAGACTACACCGGTGTGTGTGTTGTGGTGTGTGTGTGTGTGTTGTGTGTGTGTGTTGTGTGTGTGTGTGTGTTGTGGTGTGTGTGTGTTGTGTGTGTGTGTGTGTGTGTGTGTGTGTGTGTATGGTGTGTGTGTGTATGGTGTGTGTGTGTTGTGGTGTGTGTGTGTATGGTGTGTGTGTGTGTGTGTATGGTGTGTGTGTGTGTGTGTGGGTGTGTGTATGGTGTGTGTGTGGTGTGTGTGTGTGTGTGTGTGTGTGTGTGTGTGTGGTGTGTGTGTGTGTATGTGTGTGGTGTATGTGTGTGTATGGTGTGTGTGTGTGTGTGTGTGTATGGTGTATGTGTGTGTGTGTGTGTGTGTGTGTGTGTTGTGTGTGTGTGTAGTGTGTGTGTGTATGTGTGTGTATGGTGTATGTGTGTGTGTGTGTATGGTGTGTGTGTGTGTGTGTAGTGTGTGTATGGTGTGTGTGTGTGTGTGTGTAGTGTGTGTGTGTGTGTGTATGGTGTATGTGTGTGTGTGTGTGTGTGTGTGTGTGTGTGTGTGTAGTGTGTGTGTGTGTGTTTTAACGTTGCTGTTTGCTCTCCAGTCTCTGGGCCTGGTAATGGTGCACGCCCACAGCCGTTGGATCGCCGACCCTCTCTCCCTCAACTCCAACCAGGACGTCTCCCAGGTGAGCTCCATGTCCCTGGACAACCATTTACCCAAGAGGATCGACCCCGAGAGACCCCTCTGGCAGTTCTACATGTCAAGGTGAGTTCTACCTGGACTTTTTAATTCACTTCTGGAACTGACGAAGTTGAAATGGAATTGATTCCACCCCTGGACTGTGACTCGACCAATCCAGTCTCAACAGTGAAATGTAAACGTATGTGACATTTTATTCAAGTACAATCCATATTCTCGTCTGTTATTTCATCTGTTGTTTTATTGTTGTTCTCCGTCCGTTGTGTCCCCAGGTTGGTCAGCATGGACATAGAGCAGGTGATCTGTCTGGGTCTGGCCCTGCTGCTGGCCGTCAAATACATCTTCTTTGAACAAGTCGAGCTGGAGTCCACCCTGTCTCTGAAGAGCCCCCTGTCCCAGGGGCCCGACCGTGCCCCTCGCTGGAGCGCAGACCAGTGCTGCAGGAAGGAGGTTTTCCCCCCCCACCCCCCCAGGTCCCCTCTCAGGACCGCCACCCCCACACCCCCCGCCCTGGCTGAGGCCACCAAGGAGGAGAGAGGTACGGCAGGGAGGAACAAGAAGTGTTATACAGTGGTGTTATGGTGGTCTGGAAAGGACTGTGAGAAATGCAGTCGTATTAGCTGGTAGCGTTGCTAGCATACAGATGGAGGTAGTCAGTCGATTTTAACTAATGCAGTTGATTGGTGACGATAACATGAACATGTATTGGGGTTGACATCTATACAAACATTATACTCTGGTTTTTACCTCAACATTGTGTGAAATACACATAGAAACAGTAGCCTAAAAGTAGGCTTATTCTGCTGGGGTGCAATGAGGAGATTCAGGATCTTTCCCCCAGCCGTTTCAATGACATTTCCATTGTTCTGGTCGAGTTCCACTGACCTCTTGACTGCGTCAATACATTCCTTACAGTGCTGTCTAGCTCTAGAATAGATCTCAACAAGGTGAAACTCTCTCAGCCTCTGGGGCTTTGCTCTGAACTCGTTGGTTAACTTAATTATCGTTCCTTTCCGTCCCTCTTTCCCCCTCCTCCCCTCTCCTCCCTCCCTCTCTCCCTCCTCCCCCTCTCTCCTCCCTCTCCCCCTCCTCCCCTCTCTCCTCCCTCTCTCTCTCCTCCTCCCCTCTCCCCCTCCTCCCCTCCCCTCTCTCTCCTCCCCTCTCTCTCCTCCTCCCCTCTCCCCCTCCTCCCCTCTCTCTCCTCCTCCCCTCTCCCCCTCCTCCCCTCTCTCCCCCTCCTCCCCTCTCCCCCTCCTCCCCTCTCTCTCCTCCTCCCCTCTCTCTCCTCCCCCTCTCTCCTCCTCCCTCTCTCTCCTCCCCTCTCTCCTCCTCCCTCTCTCTCCTCCTCCCCTCTCTCTCTCCTCCCCTCTCTCTCCTCCTCCCCTCTCTCTCCTCCCTCCTCCCCTCCTCCTCCCCTCTCCCCCCTCCTCCCCCTCTCTCCTCCCCCTCTCCTCCTCCCCTCTCTCTCCTCCTCCCCTCTCCCCCTCCTCCCCTCCCCCTCTCTCTCCTCCCCTCTCTCTCCTCCTCCCCTCTCCCCCTCCTCCCCTCTCTCTCTCTCCTCCCCTCTCTCTCCCCCTCCTCCCCTCTCTCCTCCCCTCTCTCTCCTCCTCCCCCTCCTCTCCTCCCCCTCCTCCCCTCTCCCTCCCCTCTCCTCCCCTCTCCCCCCTCCCCTCTCCCCTCCCCTCCCCCTCTCTCCTCCCCTCTCTCTCCTCCCCTCTCCTCCTCCTCCCCTCTCCCTCCTCCCCCTCTCTCCTCCCCCTCCTCCCCTCCTCTCCTCCCCCTCTCTCTCCCCCTCCCCCTCCCCCTCCTCCTCTCTCTCCTCCTCCCTCTCTCTCCTCCCTCCCCTCTCCCCCTCCTCCCCTCTCCTCCCCTCTCCCTCCTCCTCACCACCCTAGCCGAGGTGATCCGGCCCCTGCCTGCCCCGACCACCGAACCCGAGCCCACCTTCCGTCTGGGCTCCATGGAGGAGGAGAGGGAGAGCCAGGCGGAGTGCCCCAGAACAGAACCCTCTAAGCCCAGCCTATCCTCAGACCCCAGACCATTGGAGGAGTGCCTGACCATCCTGAAAACCCTGAGGTATGGAGGGATGTACACTTGCATAGCTATGGTTCCACACGCACGCATGCACACTCACACATCGTTTACAACCAGGGCCATGGTCAATTACAGTCAAATTCAGTGCAGAATGGACTGTATTACATACGATAAGTCACTCTGGATAAGATGGACTAAAATGTAATGTAATGAAATGCAGAACTGATCCCCTGTTTCACAATGTCAATCCAACGACTGTTTCTATGGTGTGGACCTGTAGGAGTATTGTATGTCTGTGCAGTAATAACCCTTTGCTACGGTCTATGGGTTTAACTATATCCCTAATGAGCTTAACTCACTTCACTCATTCACTTAGGCTGAACCTATTAGAGCAGGACAGTAATAGAGGACGGACATTCAGTGAACCCATCGTCTGATCGTCACCTGATCTACCTGTGACCCAGTGGAGGCTGGTGGGGAGAGAACGTAGAGGCCAAGCTCCTTTCCAGCCATTACAATGAGCCCGTCCTCCTATTTTAAAGTTGTGGGGGGCAGTGAGGAGATTTGGGATGTTTCCCACACAGTATCTTCACCCCACTTGTTTCCATGGCATTTCCATTGTTTTGGACCTCTTTACCACATCTATCAGAGGTAGATCAGGTGACCGTCAGACGATGGGTCACAGGTAGATCAGGTGACCGTCAGACGATAGGTCACTGGTAGATCAGGTGACCGTCAGACGATGGGTCACTGGTAGATCAGGTGACCGTCAGATGATAGGTCACAGGTAGATCAGGTGACCGTCAGACGATGGGTCACTGGTAGATCAGGTGACCGTCAGACGATGGGTCACTGGTAGATCAGGTGACCGTCAGACGATAGGTCACTGGTAGATCAGGTGACTTTAGCTACATGTGCTGAAATGTTTGTTACCCAGAAGTAAGAAAAAGTTGTCACTTTTCATGTGAATCTGTCCACGAGAGGTTACATGTACTGTAACTTTAAATGTTTGCAGAAAAACTACCTCGACACTTAGCCTGGGTTTCTGAATAATTGTGATATTTCAATGTTATTACATACATTTCTTATCACCAAGATCCATTGCATTGTGTAATACTCAAGACTGTTTGAAAAGTGCTTTATACATGCATTTCATTGGGTTTCATTGCATACTGCTGTACACAGAATGTGTGTGTGTTTTGAGTTGACAAAGTCTCTGTGCATCCTCCACAGATGGGAGCCCGATTCCTGAGCGATGATGAGGTGGTGGTTCTGGTCAACTCTAAACACATCCCTTCCTACAAGCTGGAGGCCATGATGGAGAGACCAGAGAGAGGGGTATCCATCCGTAGACACATGATCTCCTCCAAGCTCCCCAACTCCTCCGCCCTCTCCTCTCTGCCCTACCTAGACTACGACTACTCTAAGGTGAGGATTTCTAGGCTTTTGGTTGAAGTTGTTATGTGATTGATACAGAATGTCCACCCAAAGGGCATTAAAACATCAATGCTTGATGCACAAAACAGTAATTCAGTTCTTTGTTTTTATTTCCATAACCACCTCTGTGGTTGATGGAAACTGAAAAACAATCTTTGTTGATGTTTTGGTTGCCAGGTGATGGGGACCTGCTGTGAGAATGTGATTGGATACATGCCCATTCCGGTAGGCGTGGCCGGGCCTCTTCACCTCGATGGGAAGCAGTTCCAGGTCCCCATGGCGACCACAGAAGGCTGCCTGGTGGCTAGCACCAACCGGGGCTGTCGTGCTATCTCCGTAAGTTACAGTGTTATATACTGTAATACAGCATACTGCACTAGACAATAGTAGAATCACTGTACTGTATACCAGTAACTACATATGGAAGTATATATTAAACAGTACTACTAGGAATAATTCAGTGAAGTAGCTGTATCCAGTCTATGACCACCCTGACCTTTCCTTAACCTTTGCCCCCTCTCCTCTCCCCCAGTTGAGTGGAGGTGCCAGCAGTCGTATCCTGGCTGACGGGATGACCCGGGGTCCTGTGATTAGGTGCCCGTCGGCCTGCCTGGCTGCAGAGGTCAAGGGCTGGCTGGAGAGCACCGACGGATTCCAGGCCATCAAGGACGCCTTCGACCACACCAGCAGGTCAGAGGTCAAACTGTCTGGAATAAAATATACTTTAGATTTAGGGGATATTGAGGAGTGCCTCAGTTATAGAAATAGAATGTAGGTGGAGTCTGTTCTATAGAATGTAGATGGAGTCTGTTATATAGAATGTGGGTGGAGTCTGTTATATAGAATGTAGGTGGAGTCTATTATATAGAATGTGGGTGGAGTCTGTTCTATAGAATGTAGATGGAGTCTGTTATATAGAATGTAGGTGGAGTCTGTTATATAGAATGTAGGTGGAGTCTATTATATAGAATGTGGGTGGAGTCTGTTCTATAGAATGTAGATGGAGTCTGTTCTATAGAATGTAGATGGAGTCTGTTATATAGAATATAGGTGGAGTCTATTATATAGAATGCAGATGGAGTCTGTTATATAGAATGTAGGTGGAGTCTATTATATAGAATGTGGGTGGAGTCTGTTATATGGAATGTGGGTGGAGTTTTATATATAATGTGGGTGGAGTCTTCTATAGAATGTAGATGGAGTCTGTTCTATAGAATTTGGGTGGAGTCTGTTATATAGAATGCAGATGGAAACTGTTATATAGAATGTGGGTGGAGTCTGTTATATAGAATGTGGGTGGAGTCTGTTCTATAGAATGTAGATGGAGTCTGTTATATAGAATGTAGGTGGAGTCTGTTATATAGAATGTAGGTGGAGTCTATTATATAGAATGCAGATGGAGTCTGTTATATAGAATGTAGGTGGAGTCTGTTATATAGAATGTAGGTGGAGTCTATTATATAGAATGTGGGTGGAGTCTGTTATATAGAATGTGGGTGGAGTCTTATATAGAATGTGGGTGGAGTCTGTTCTATAGAATGTAGATGGAGTTTGTTCTATAGAATGTGGGTGGAGTTTGTTCTATAGAATGTGGGTGGAGTCTGTTCTATAGAATGTAGATGGAGTCTGTTATATAGAATGTAGATGGAGTCTGTTATATAGAATGTGGGTGGAGTCTGTTATATAGAATGCAGATGGAATCTGTTATATAGAATGTGGGTGGAGTCTGTTATATAGAATGTGGGTGGAGTCTGTTATATAGAATGTGGGTGGAGTCTGTTATATAGAATGTGGGTGAAGTCTGTTATATAGAAATATATATATGACAGGAACATAATTATTTTATAGATCGGCCCACTCTATATGTTCTATTTCTATGGTCAACATTTGAAAACAGTTGTGAAGAGAGAAGACTGATGGCCTCGTCTTTTGGTTGTGTTTCCAGGTTTGCTCGTCTGCAGAAGCTCATGATTGGTCTCGCTGGTAGAAACCTTTACATCCGCTTCCAGTCCAGAACAGGAGACGCCATGGGAATGAACATGATCTCTAAGGTGTGTGTGCGTGCGTGCTGCGAGCGAATGTGTGTGTTAGACATGTAATGTGTGTGTTAGACATGTAATGTGTGTGACTATCACGTGTCATGTTAATTAGCTGGTTATTGTCTCCCTGTGTGTGTTGCTCTGTATATGTCGTGTGTGTGTGTGTGTGTGTGTGTGCGTGCGTGCGTGTGTGTGTGTTGCTCTATATATGTCCTGTGTGTGTGTGTTGCTCTGTATGTCGTGTGTGTGTGTTGCTCTGTATACAGTATGTCGTGCGTGTGTGTGTGTGTGTGTGTGTGTGCGTGGGTCCTGTGTGTGTGTTGCTCTGTATATGTCCTGTGCGTGTGTTGCTCTGTGTGTAACCAGCATTGTGTGTCTATCTCGTCAGGGAACAGAGCAGGCTCTGGCCAGGTTACAGGAGCAGTATCCTGAGCTGGTGGTTCTGGCAGTCAGTGGGAACTACTGCACCGACAAGAAGCCTGCAGCCATCAACTGGATCGAGGGCCGGGGAAAGTCTGCTGTGTGCGAGGCCACCATCCCAGCTAAAGTGGTCAGAGAGGTACACCACTTTATACAGTTGAAGCTTAGTTTCTTCTGTTTTTTTTTTTTTTCATTCAAAATGTCATATTGATCGTCATTCCAGACCTAGGTCAAGCACATATGTCGTATTGAAAGTATAAGCTCAAATATTTGACATTATGTATTTGACCCATGTCCAAGCACCATATGTCTATGTCCGAGCCGATCTATGCACCATATTTCTATGTCCGAGCCGATCTATGTACCATATTTCTATGACCGAGCCGATCTATGCACCATATTTCTATGTCCGAGCCGATCTATGCACCATGTGTCTATGTCTGAGCCGATCTATGCACCGTGTTTCTATGTCCGAGCCGATCTATGCACCATATTTCTATGTCCGAGCCGATCTATGCACCATGTGTCTATGTCCGAGCCGATCTATGCACCATATTTCTATGTCCGAGCCGATCTATGCACCATATTTCTATGTCCGAGCCAATCTATGCACCATATTTCTATGTCCGAGCCGATCTATGCACCATGTTTCTATGTCCGAGCCGATCTATGCACCATATTTATATGTCCGAGCCGATCTATGCTTTGTGTTTCTATGTCTTGAGTGTATTTTCCCTGTCTATCTACCAGGTGTTGAAGACCAGCACTGAAGCCCTGGTAGATGTCAACATTAACAAGAACCTAGTAGGATCCGCCATGGCTGGAAGCATCGGAGGCTACAACGCCCACGCAGCCAACCTAGTGGCAGCCATCTACATCGCCTGTGGACAGGTAAGAGAAGACCAGGACCTGTCTTTTCAAACGGGGATAGTGTAGCTTCATCGGATAAATGTTTAAAGTAGGAAGAATTGTACATGTATTTTGTTACCTAGTGTACATGGAGATATTAACATCGTTTTTTAATCCTGAACTAAGAAGCTATGTTTAATGTGTTAGGACGAGGCTAAATCTGGGTCCGGGAAACCTACCCTATAAATGCTTTTAAATCCAGGAATATGTGTAATCTGGGTCCAGGAAACAAGTCCATAATGTAACAAACTTTTAGTCGGGGCACTAACCGAGCCACCTGTCTCGTTTAGGACCCAGCCCAGACGGTGGGCAGCAGTAACTGCATCACTCTGATGGAGACGTCAGGGCCTACAGGAGAAGACCTCTACATCAGCTGTACCATGCCTTCCATAGAGCTGGGTACCGTCGGAGGAGGAACCATCCTGGCACCACAGCAAGCCTGTCTGCAGGTAGGAACACACACACACACACACACACACACACACACAACAGTATCTAGACTAGACTACAATATTATATAGATTGGAATATTAATGTATTGTGTACATGAGTGTTTCAAATAACCTCATAGCAGACATACAGTTATCTATGAATAATGTGTGAAACGTATAAACAAAACATTAAAATCTCTACATAAATACACACACACACACACACACACACAGTAAATAGTTGTGTCTGCTGCAGAAGATCACTGTCCAATCAGTAAATAGTTGTGTCTGCTGCAGAAGATCACTGTCCAATCAGTAAATAGTTGTGTCTGCTGCAGAAGATCACTGTCCAATCAGTAAATAGTTGTGTCTGCTGCAGAAGATCACTGTCCAATCAGTAAATAGTTGTGTCTGCTGCAGAAGATCACTGTCCAATCAGTAAATAGTTGTGTATGCTGCAGAAGATGACTTTCCACACAGTGAGTGTGAGATGGTTGGCCTGCCCCCAATGTCTTCATGTGATTCCACTCCCACTGTGTTGCTGTAGATGCTGGGTGTGCAAGGTGCTAGTCAGGAGTGCCCTGGGGAGAACGCCAGGCAGCTGGCCAGGGTGGTGTGTGGCACGGTGTTGGCCGGTGAGCTGTCTCTCATGGCTGCCCTCGCCGCCGGGCACCTCGTCAAGAGTCACATGACCCACAACAGGTGAGGGTTTGGGATGGTGTGATGAGCGGTGGAATATTTGGGAAAAGTCTGTGGAGATGTAGCGATACAAATGGTTTTAATTGAATTAGATAAAAGCGTGTCAGATCTCCTCTACAGGGCAATCGGAAAGTATTCTGACCCCTTGACCTTTTCCCACATTTTGTTACGTTACAGCCTTATTCTAAAACATATTACATTGTTTTTTCTCCCCTCATCAATCTGCATACAATACCCTATAATGACAATGCAAAAACATAAATAGAAACTTTTGCAAATGTATCAACAAAAAAACAACTGAAACATCACATTTACATTAGTATTCAGACCCTTTACTCAGTACTTTGTTGAAGCACCTTTAGCAGCGATAACAGCCTCGAGTCTTCTTGGGTATGATGCTACAAGCGGCACACCTTTATTTGGGGAGTTTCTCCCATTCTTCTCCGCAGATCCTCTCAACCTCATTATGTGGTATTGTGTGTAGATTCATTCAATACATTTTAGAAGATGACAAAACAAACTAACGTAACAGAATATGGAGAAAGTGAAGGGGTCTGAATACTTTCCGAATGCACTATAGCTTAAATTGATCAATACTTTCTGTCACGTTTATTATGTTGTGTTTGTTCGTTATTTTCTACAGGTCCAAGGTAAACCTGCAGGAAACAACCCCAGGTGCCTGTACCAAGAAAGCATCTTGAGATGTTATGGATCATCATGGTTCTCTGGGTGTTGGGGTATAGACAGGAGAGGTGAGAGGGAGCCCTTCCCTGGGACCAACCCAACAGAACCGAGGACTTCTCTTCCCAGCACAATAGCAGGGCTAAGACCCAAATGGCACCCTGTTCACATGTATAGGGCTCTGGTCAAAAGAAGGACACTATAAAGGAAATAGGATGCCATTTTGGACAGCCAAGAACAAGGAGCATCATGTCTGGACAGAAACACAGATACATATTGCATATTTAACACTATTTCATTGTGTTTAAAAAAAAAACATACTGTGGTCATTCAATGTGTATTCCTCCTCACTGTGGTCATTCAATGTGTATTCCTCCTCACTGTGGTCATTCAATGTGTATTCCTCCTCTAACATCAGTGTACTTTATCATCATGCCTCATTGTGCTGGAAAGTGGAAACACAACGTCTGAAATCAGACAGATTTTCTCTCTCTGGAGTATTTTTGTATCGTGAATGAACTTTTTATTTTTTATTTTAAAGCAGTTGACTATGAAGACTTACTCATCATGTACATGTTAGTACCGGGCGTTGTTTTTTTATTATGCTTGGGTTGAAGGTTCAATGCCGAAGCAGTTTACTGGGTAACTAAGAGTTGAGTTTAGCCACAGCAGAACTGTGACACAACGGTGTAGAGTTCTGTTAGCCTGGTCCCAGATCTGTTTGTGCTCTTGTCTAACTGTATTGTCATTGCCAAGCCAAACATGTTTAGCATGACAATTCCACACGGAGTCGTCTAGAGAACAGAATCAGACTGGCACCCAGGCTAGAGTTCTGTACTGTAACAGAACTCTAATTATAGATTGACGAATGTCTTCAAAGAAACAAGGACATTCAACGAAAGCTGGTGATTGTAAATGTGATAAAGTATACCCAAACGTCTTGATTAATGTACTTGCAAATTGTTTTCATTGCCAAATACAGCCTTCATAACCTAGAAAAAGTAATTCCCTAAAAACAAAGCTTTAGCCTGTTTCTCTTATAAGAACTTGAGTTGTAAACGGTTTGTAATGCTAGGGAGAACATGTAAAGAGACATTTACCACTTGTTAAAGGTTCGAGAGACACTGGTGTGTATGCAGATAAAGGTGCTATAATAAGCGATGACGTTGGCTTGAGTGGGTAGATCGTTGTTACTGTGGAAAAGAACCGTGTGAACAAGTGGCACTGACTGCACACGCAAGACAACTAACCGGTTTGGCTTCAAATGTCTGCCACTCATAAAAATGGATGCCGCCTCCTGTGTAACAAGCGAAAGTATGTACACTATATTCTGTTTCAAACCCCATGTATCTGGATGGTCAGAAACGGCTGTTTCAAACCCCATGTATCTGGATGGTCAGAAACGGCTGTTTCAAACCCCATGTATCTGGATGGTCAGAAACGGCTGTTTCAAACCCCATGTATCTGGATGGTCAGAAACGGCTGTTTCAAACCCCATGTATCTGGATGGTCAGAAATGGCTGTTTCAAACCCCATGTATCTGGATGGTCAGAAACGGCTGTTTCAAACCCCATGTATCTGGATGGTCAGAAACGGCTGTTTCAAACCCCATGTATCTGGATGGTCAGAAACGGCTGTTTCAAACCCCATGTATCTGGATGGTCAGAAACGGCTGTTTCAAACCCCATGTATCTGGATGGTCAGAAACGGCTGTTTCAAACCCCATGTATATGGATGGTCAGAAACGGCTGTTTCAAACCCCATGTATATGGATGGTCAGAAACGGCTGTTTCAAACCCCATGTATCTGGATGGTCAGAAACGGCTGTTTCAAACCCCATGTATCTGGATGGTCAGAAACGGCTGTTTCAAACCCCATGTATATGGATGGTCAGAAACGGCTGTTTCAAACCCCATGTATCTGGATGGTCAGAAACGGCTGTTTCAAACCCCATGTATCTGGATGGTCAGAAACGGCTGTTTCAAACCCCATGTATCTGGATGGTCAGAAACGGCTGTTTCAAACCCCATGTATCTGGATGGTCAGAAACGGCTGTTTCAAACCCCATGTATATGGATGGTCAGAAACGGCTGTTTCAAACCCCATGTATCTGGATGGTCAGAAACGGCTGTTTCAAACCCCATGTATATGGATGGTCAGAAACGGCTGTTTCAAACCCCATGTATATGGATGGTCAGAAACGGCTGTTTCAAACCCCATGTATATGGATGGTCAGAAACGGCTGTTTCAAACCCCATGTATCTGGATGGTCAGAAACGGCTGTTTCAAACCCCATGTATCTGGATGGTCAGAAACGGCTGTTTCAAACCCCATGTATATGGATGGTCAGAAACGGCTGTTTCAAACCCCATGTATATGGATGGTCAGAAACGGCTGTTTCAAACCCCATGTATCTGGATGGTCAGAAATGGCTGTTTCAAACCCCATGTATATGGATGGTCAGAAACGGCTGTTTCAAACCCCATGTATATGGATGGTCAGAAACGGCTGTTTCAAACCCCATGTATCTGGATGGTCAGAAACGGCTGTTTCAAACCCCATGTATCTGGATGGTCAGAAACGGCTGTTTCAAACCCCATGTATATGGATGGTCAGAAACGGCTGTTTCAAACCCCATGTATCTGGATGGTCAGAAACGGCTGTTTCAAACCCCATGTATATGGATGGTCAGAAACGGCTGTTTCAAACCCCATGTATATGGATGGTCAGAAACGGCTGTTTCAAACCCCATGTATCTGGATGGTCAGAAACGGCTGTTTCAAACCCCATGTATATGGATGGTCAGAAACGGCTGTTTCAAACCCCATGTATATGGATGGTCAGAAACGGCTGTTTCAAACCCCATGTATATGGATGGTCAGAAACGGCTGTTTCAAACCCCATGTATCTGGATGGTCAGAAACGGCTGTTTCAAACCCCATGTATATGGATGGTCAGAAACGGCTGTTTCAAACCCCATGTATCTGGATGGTCAGAAACGGCTGTTTCAAACCCCATGTATCTGGATGGTCAGAAACGGCTGTTTCAAACCCCATGTATCTGGATGGTCAGAAACGGCTGTTTCAAACCCCATGTATCTGGATGGTCAGAAACGGCTGTTTCAAACCCCATGTATATGGATGGTCAGAAACGGCTGTTTCAAACCCCATGTATATGGATGGTCAGAAACGGCTGTTTCAAACCCCATGTATATGGATGGTCAGAAACGGCTGTTTCAAACCCCATGTATATGGATGGTCAGAAACGGCTGTTTCAAACCCCATGTATATGGATGGTCAGAAACGGCTGTTTCAAACCCCATGTATCTGGATGGTCAGAAACGGCTGTTTCAAACCCCATGTATCTGGATGGTCAGAAACGGCTGTTTCAAACCCCATGTATATGGATGGTCAGAAACGGCTGTTTCAAACCCCATGTATCTGGATGGTCAGAAACGGCTGTTTCAAACCCCATGTATATGGATGGTCAGAAACGGCTGTTTCAAACCCCATGTATATGGATGGTCAGAAACGGCTGTTTCAAACCCCATGTATCTGGATGGTCAGAAACGGCTGTTTCAAACCCCATGTATATGGATGGTCAGAAACGGCTGTTTCAAACCCCATGTATATGGATGGTCAGAAACGGCTGTTTCAAACCCCATGTATATGGATGGTCAGAAACGGCTGTTTCAAACCCCATGTATCTGGATGGTCAGAAACGGCTGTTTCAAACCCCATGTATATGGATGGTCAGAAACGGCTGTTTCAAACCCCATGTATCTGGATGGTCAGAAACGGCTGTTTCAAACCCCATGTATCTGGATGGTCAGAAACGGCTGTTTCAAACCCCATGTATCTGGATGGTCAGAAACGGCTGTTTCAAACCCCATGTATCTGGATGGTCAGAAACGGCTGTTTCAAACCCCATGTATATGGATGGTCAGAAACGGCTGTTTCAAACCCCATGTATATGGATGGTCAGAAACGGCTGTTTCAAACCCCATGTATCTGGATGGTCAGAAATGGCTGTTTCAACCCCCATGTATTTGGATGGTCAGAAACGGCTGTTTCAAACCCCTTGTCTTTGGATGGTCAGAAACAATGGGGAAAGGGAAAACCATTCATGGTGGATTGTGTGAGTCACAGACTGCTGGTTTGTCCACATTTCTAATGGCGAATGTGGAGATCTGATCTGAGCATTATACTTCTGTAGTGAATACAGATGTATTTCGCATATATTTTGTAATAAAAAAAAGGGAATTTACAATAAAAATGTACAATAGAAAACAAAGTTACAGTTTTTATTGACTTTATGAAGTTATGATTTTTAAATGTTGTTGTGGTAACTACTGTATTTTAGGTTTAACTAACTAAATAACTCCGGCATTTTAGGTTTGACGAACTAACAAACAACATTGACGAATACGCTGATTCGGTGAGCGAGTTTATTAGCAAGTGCATCGGCAATGTCGTACCCACAGCAACTATTAAAACATTGCCAAACCAGAAACCGTGGATTGATGGCAGCATTTGCGCGAAACTGAAAGAGCGAACCACTGCTTTTAATCAGGGCAAGGTGACCGGAAACATGACCGAATACAAACAGTGTAGCTATTCCCTCTGCAAGGCAATCAAACAAGCTAAGCGTCAGTATAGAAACAAAGTAGAGTCACAATTCAACGGCTCAGACACAAGAGGTATGTGGCAGGCGTCGCAGACCAGGATGTCTTGCTCCCAGACAGACTAAACAACTTCTTTGCCCGCTTTGAGGACAATACAGTGCCACTGACACGGCCCGCTACCAAAACCTGTGGACTCTCCTTCACTGCAGCCAATGTGAGTAAAACATTTAAACGTGTTAAACCTCGCAAGGCTGCAGGCCCAGACGGCATCCCCAGCCGCGTCCTCAGAGCATGCGCAGACCAGCTGGCTGATGTGTTTACGGACATATTCAATCAATCCTTATCCCAGTCTACTTCAAGAGGGCCCCCATTGTTCCTGTACCCAAGAAAGCTACGGTAACTGAGCTAAATGACTACCGCCCCGTAGCACTCACTTCCGTCATCATGAAGTGCTTTGAGAGACTAGTCAAGGACCATATCACCTCCACCCTACCTGACACCATAGACCCACTCCAATTTGCCTACCGCCCCAATAGGTCCACAGACGACGCAATCGTAACCACACTCCACACTGCCCTAACCCATCTGGACAAGAGGAATACCTATGTGAGAATGCTGTTCATCGACTACAGCTCAGCATTTAATACCATAGTACCCTCCAAACTCGTCATCAAGCTCAAGACCCTGGGTCTCGACCCCGCCCTGTGCAACTGGGTCCTGGACTTCCTGACGGGCCGCCCCCAGGTGGTGAGGGTAGGTAACAACATCTCCACTCCGCTGATCCTCAACACTGGGGCCCTACAAGGGTGTGTTCTCAGCCCTCTCCTGTACTCCCTGTTCACCCAAGTCTGCGTGGCCATGCACGCCTCCAACTCAATCACCAAGTTTGCAGACGACACTACAGTGGTAGGCTTGATTACCAACAACAACGAGACGGCCTACAGGGAGGAGGTGAGGGCCCTCGGAGTGTGGTGTCAGGAAAATAACCTCACACTCAATGTCAACAAAACAAAGGAGATGATCGTGGACTTCAGGAAACAGCAGAGGGAGCACCCCCCTATCCACATCGACGGGACAGTAGTGGAGAAGGTGGAAAGTTTTAAGTTCCTCGGAGTACACATCACGGACAAACTGAATTGGTCCACCCACACAGAAAGCGTGGTGAAGAAGGCGCAGCAGCGCCTCTTCATCCTCAAGAGGCTGAAGAAATTTGGCTTGTCACCAAAAGCACTCACAAACTTTTACAGATGCACAATCGAGAGCATCCTGTCGGGCTGTATCACAGCCTGGTATGGCAACTGCTCCGCCCACAAACGTAAGGCTCTCCAGAGGCTAGTGAGGTCTGCACAACGCATCACCGGGGGCAAACTACCTGCCCTCCAGGACACCTACACCACCCGATGTCACAGGAAGGCCATAAAGACCATCAAGGACAACAACCACCCGAGCCACTGCCTGTTCACCCCAGTATCATCCAGAATGTGAGGTCAGTACAGAAAAATGTTTCACAAGCCACTTTAAACAATGCCACTTTATATAATGTTTACATACCCTACATTACTCATCTCATATGTATATACTGTACTCTATACCATCTACTGCATCTTGCCATCTTGATGTAATACATGTATCACTAGCCACTGCTAAATGACTTAAATGTAAATGTAAACAATGCCACTTTTATATGTTTACATACCCTACATTACTCGTCTCATATGTATATACTGTACTCGATACCATCTACTGCATCTTGCCTATGCCGTTCTGTACCATCACTCATTCATATATTTTTATGTACATATTCTTCATTCCTTTACACTTGTGTGTATAAGGTAGTTGTTGTGAAATTGATAGGTTAGATTACTCGTTGGTTATTACTGCATTGTTGGAACTAGAAGCACAAGCATTTCGCTACACTCGCATTAACATCTGCTAACCTTGTGACAAATAAAATTTGATTTAAATAACTACTGTATTTTAGGTTCGACTAACTAAATAACTATTGTATTTTAGGTTCGACTAACTAAATAACTACTGTATTTTAGGTTTGGCTAACTAAATAACTATTGTATTTTAGGTTCGACTAACTAAATAACTATTGTATTTTAGGTTCGACTAACTAAATAACTACTGTATTTTAGGTTTGGCTAACTAAATAACTATTGTATTTTAGGTTCGACTAACTAAATAACTACTGTATTTTAGGTTTAACTATACCATGATTATTGTCTTTGAGACTCGAAGGTATCAAGGTTTCTCTTCACAGACATCACTATGTCCACCAATGGGACAAAGGGTGTTTTAGTGAACCGTCAGCACTTCAAACATTTCCAATCTCATGGGGATCCCCTTTTATCATCTAAGTCTATGAAAAACCCCTCAGTGTCCTAGTTGAATTCCACTTGAACAGTTTATTGCAGACTCAGTTCAACGTTGGGGGTCATAGCTGATAGCTCAATCAATATTTTAGCATGTGAATACTGTATGGGAACTTAATGACCAGGCTTGGTGACCACACACACACACACACACAGTGAAGCTACTGTAAGCCACTGTCAGACACACAGGCAGAGCAGACCTGCTGTAGTAAAAGTGACTATTGAAACAGGATTAGAAAGCCGTTATTTTTTAAACCCTGAATAGGGGCAGTCTGTATATATGGCTTTGAGGGCAGTTGGATTTCCACAGGGTTAAGGTTTCAGAATTCATCTTGAGTGATGTCACAATGGGAAGCCCTCACCAGAGCGAGCAGCCAACCAATCAGCTCCAGGCTCATCACATCTCACCAGCACAGGGCCTGCTTATTGGCTGAATGTTCAGTAGGATGGCCACGGAAGGTTTATGAATAATGCAGTACTCATTACCTGCTTATGGGTATGTGTCCCAAATGACACCCTATTACCTATAGGGCTCTGATCAAAAGTAGTGCACTATATAGGGAATATGGGTGTCATTTGGGACAAGCAAGTGGAGTCTGGCACTAAGCAACAGGACAGAACAGGGAGTGTCCCCGTAGGTCTGGAATAAGCACCGACTGCAGTCTGTTCACAACTACAGCTTTTTACTTGACAGGCCACCTCGTCTAGTATTTTATGTGTACTACATTTTTACATTGACTGTCTTGTGTATGTTTTTTTACTCTCACAAAACATATCCCTATGTACGTAGTCCGTTACCTACAAATGGACAAATAAACTTTGAAAAGCAAATATGCATCACATGAAAATCTGCTGTGGCTCTCTGTGAAGCTCTTTGACAAAAAAACTCTGTGAAGCTCTCTGTGAAATTTAAATAACATTTCAGTAGAGAACAATATACACTGAGTGTACGAAACATTAAGAACATCTACTCTTTCCAATGACATAGACTGACCAGATGAATCCAGGTGAAAGATATGATCCTTTATTGCTGTACCTTGTTAAATCCACTTCACTCAGTGTAGGTGAAGGGGAGGAGACAGGTTAAACAATTATTTTTAAGCCTTGAGACAATTGAGACATGGATTGTGCATGTGTGCCATTCAGAGGATGCCTTTGAACAGGATATGGTGGTAGGTGCCAGGCGCACCGGTTTGTGTCAAGAACTGCAACGCTGCTGGGTTTTTCACGCACAACAGTTTCCTGTGTGTATCAAGAATGATCCAGTATAACTGGGAGACAACCCTTCCTGCTGTCACTTTACAGCTGTGGTGTAAAGTACTTAAGTAAAAATACTTTGAAGTACAACTTCAGTTGTTTTTTGGGGTATCTGTACTTAACTATTTATATTTTTGTCAACTTTTACTTTTACTCCGCTACATTCTTAAAGAAAATACTGTACTTTTTACTCCCTACATTTCCCCTGACACCTAAAAGTACTTGTTACATTTTGAATGCTTAGCAGGACAGGAAAATGGTCTAATTCACACACTTATCAACAGAACGTTCCTGGTCATCCCTACTGCCTCTGATCTGGCAGACTCACTAAACACAAATGCTTTGTCCGTAAATGATGTTTGAGTGTTGGAGTGTGCCCCTGGCTATCCGTAAATTAAAATTAAAATTAAAAATGGTGCTGTCTGATTTGCTTAATATAAAGAATGTGAAATTATTTATATTTTTACTTTTCATACATAAGTATATTTAAAACAAATACTTTTAGACTTTTACTCAAGTAGTATTTTACAGGTTGACTTTCACTTTTACTTCAGTAATTTTATACTAAGGTATCTTAACTTTGACTCAAATATGACAATTGTGTACTTTTTCCACCACTGAGACAGTATAACAAGGAGACCACCCTTCCTGGTGTCACTTTACAGACGGTATAACAAGGAGACCACCCTTCCTGGTGTCACTTTACAGACGGTATAACAAGGAGACCACCCTTCCTGGTGTCCCTTTACAGACGGTATAACAAGGAGACCACCCTTCCTGGTGTCACTTTACAGACGGTATAACAAGGAGACCACCCTTCCTGGTGTCACTTTACAGACGGTATAACAAGGAGACCACCCTTCCTGGTGTCCCTTTACAGACGGTATAACAAGGAGACCACCCTTCCTGGTGTCACTTTACAGACGGTATAACAAGGAGACCACCCTTCCTGGTGTCCCTTTACAGACGGTATAACAAGGAGACCACCCTTCCTGGTGTCACTTTACAGACGGTATAACAAGGAGACCACCCTTCCTGGTGTCACTTTACAGACGGTATAACAAGGAGACCACCCTTCCTGGTGTCACTTTACAGACGGTATAACAAGGAGACCACCCTTCCTGGTGTCACTTTACAGACGGTATAACAAGGAGACCACCCTTCCTGGTGTCACTTTACAGACGGTATAACAAGGAGACCACCCTTCCTGGTGTCCCTTTACAGACGGTATAACAAGGAGACCACCCTTCCTGGTGTCACTTTACAGACGGTATAACAAGGAGACCACCCTTCCTGGTGTCCCTTTACAGACGGTATAACAAGGAGACCACCCTTCCTGGTGTCACTTTACAGACGGTATAACAAGGAGACCACCCTTCCTGGTGTCACTTTACAGACGGTATAACAAGGAGACCACCCTTCCTGGTGTCACTTTACAGACGGTATAACAAGGAGACCACCCTTCCTGGTGTCCCTTTACAGACGGTATAACAAGGAGACCACCCTTCCTGGTGTCACTTTACAGACGGTATAACAAGGAGACCACCCTTCCTGGTGTCCCTTTACAGACGGTATAACAAGGAGACCACCCTTCCTGGTGTCACTTTACAGACGGTATAACAAGGAGACCACCCTTCCTGGTGTCACTTTACAGACGGTATAACAAGGAGACCACCCTTCCTGGTGTCACTTTACAGACGGTATAACAAGGAGACCACCCTTCCTGGTGTCACTTTACAGACGGTATAACAAGGAGACCACCCTTCCTGGTGTCCCTTTACAGACGGTATAACAAGGAGACCACCCTTCCTGGTGTCCCTTTACAGACGGTATAACAAGGAGACCACCCTTCCTGGTGTCACTTTACAGACGGTATAACAAGGAGACCACCCTTCCTGGTGTCACTTTACAGACGGTATAACAAGGAGACCACCCTTCCTGGTGTCCCTTTACAGACGGTATAACAAGGAGACCACCCTTCCTGGTGTCACTTTACAGACAGTATAACAAGGAGACCACCCTTCCTGGTGTCACTTTACAGACGGTATAACAAGGAGACCACCCTTCCTGGTGTCCCTTTACAGACGGTATAACAAGGAGACCACCCTTCCTGGTGTCACTTTACAGACGGTATAACAAGGAGACCACCCTTCCTGGTGTCCCTTTACAGACGGTATAACAAGGAGACCACCCTTCCTGGTGTCCCTTTACAGACGGTATAACAAGGAGACCACCCTTCCTGGTGTCACTTTACAGACGGTATAACAAGGAGACCACCCTTCCTGGTGTCACTTTACAGACGGTATAACAAGGAGACCACCCTTCCTGGTGTCACTTTACAGACGGTATAACAAGGAGACCACCCTTCCTGGTGTCCCTTTACAGACGGTATAACAAGGAGACCACCCTTCCTGGTGTCACTTTACAGACGGTATAACAAGGAGACCACCCTTCCTGGTGTCACTTTACAGACGGTATAACAAGGAGACCACCCTTCCTGGTGTCACTTTACAGACGGTATAACAAGGAGACCACCCTTCCTGGTGTCACTTTACAGACGGTATAACAAGGAGACCACCCTTCCTGGTGTCACTTTACAGACGGTATAACAAGGAGACCACCCTTCCTGGTGTCACTTTACAGACGGTATAACAAGGAGACCACCCTTCCTGGTGTCACTTTACAGACGGTATAACAAGGAGACCACCCTTCCTGGTGTCACTTTACAGACGGTATAACAAGGAGACCACCCTTCCTGGTGTCACTTTACAGACGGTATAACAAGGAGACCACCCTTCCTGGTGTCACTTTACAGACGGTATAACAAGGAGACCACCCTTCCTGGTGTCACTTTACAGACGGTATAACAAGGAGACCACCCTTCCTGGTGTCACTTTACAGACGGTATAACAAGGAGACCACCCTTCCTGGTGTCACTTTACAGACGGTATAACAAGGAGACCACCCTTCCTGGTGTCACTTTACAGACGGTATAACAAGGAGACCACCCTTCCTGGTGTCACTTTACAGACGGTATAACAAGGAGACCACCCTTCCTGGTGTCCCTTTACAGACGGTATAACAAGGAGACCACCCTTCCTGGTGTCCCTTTACAGACGGTATAACAACCCTTTTCAATGCACACAACCCAATAAAGGAGATAGAGAATCCCCAAAATATTATTATTTCAAAGATCCAAAGACATGAGTAGTTTTGAGCTGAAAACACCAGGATGATTCAGATCCTGTCCAGGAGAGCAGCTTGTGCAGTTATTGATCCTTCCAGCAGCCTTCATTAACACACCTGACGATATTTTTTGTCTTGATTCTGGACCATAATTAACTGATTCTGGTGTGTTACTGCAGGTTTGAAATGAAACCCTGCACACCTATATCCTCTTCACAGTTCACACTACTGCGCAAAGCTGAGCTGTACTGAGCTGCACCCTAGTTACTGGAACCATGCTGGAAAGGACAGCGTAAATATACGTTTTTGTGAAAATGTTGCAAGTAGCTCTCCAGGACCCATTTGAGAAACGTTCTCCATATACCCACTCTGTACTCCTTGACTATTTATGTGTGAATAACGCCCTCTGGTGGTGAATTGGTTATATTGCATAAATCTGACCCCACCGCTCCAATGACTGTCACTCCTCCGCACAATAGGTAGCGTGGCGGTGACAAAAACAGACGCACGCTTTTGGGCGAGTGCATACCGATTGTTCGAATCGCACGCGTCTTCTTCGCACAACCAAAACAAACATGGATGGAGCCATTTATAGAAATAAGAATACATATTCATTATTTTTTTCTATGGAGCCTTTGGCACATAACACACGTTTGATCTACCAAGTGTGGATGTCAGTATGTGTTAAATAAAGTTTAAATAAAAAAAATTAAAAATGTGGTTTGCTGGCGGAAGTTATCCACAAAAATGTCAGAAGAAACCAATCTTGTTGAAATTGACAATGGAAGATCAAATATAATTTTTTAATCACTGCTGCCTGAGTTGGCCACAGCCACCCAGAGAGGAATGGAAGAATTGCCAAAGGGGAATTCACCTTTGTGTTTGGGTCACCAGAGTTTGTCCAACGATTATGCCATGTGGACAATACTGGAGAGTCCTTTGTATGGACAGCGACTGGTTGGAATGGTCGTGGAAGGGTCTACACAGTAGTCCGACAGTAAATCAGTTAGATAGCTAAGAAAACAATAAACATTTTTAGATGAGGATGTTTCAAATACCTGCCTATATTGAAAGGTAGAGACTCTGCAATATGAAAATGATAATGCCCACATTTGGGAATAGCAAGTTGTGGCTATATTGAGTTATGGCTGTTAAGTCAGTCTAGAATGGGTGAAATTAATGACTTATTAATCATGATAAATGATGCTGTACGTCTTTCATTGGTGACCTCAATTACTTTAATCTGACATGACCATTGTGATTTATCTTTTTTTTGTAACAGGTGCAATGGAACACCAAAATGGCGCTCCGTTCCAGAAGTGGTGAAAACTAGCGGATGAGCTGAGATGTATACTACCCTGGCAGAGGCTACTCCTCACCCTCACCTCCACAGACCACCAGGAAGTGGGTGAGGAAGTACACTGTACATACAAAAGTATATGGTCACCCCTTCAAATTTGTGGATTCGGCTATTTCAGCCACATCCGTTGCTGACCGGTGTATAAAATCGAGCACACAGCCGTGCAATCTCCATAGACAAACGTTGAATGGCCTTACTGAAGAGCTTAGTAACGATCGTCGTGGCACGGTCATAGGATACCACCTTTCCAACAAGTCAGTTCATCAAAATGTCTGCCCTGCTAGAGCTGCCCCAGTCAACTGTAAGTGCTGTTATTGTGAAGTGGAAATGTCAAGGAGCAACAACGGCTCAGCTGCAAAGTGGTAGGCCACACAAGTTCACAGAAAGGGACTGCATGGTACTGAAGTGTGTAGCGAGTAAAAATCATCTGTCCTCGGTTGCAACACTCACTACAGAGTTCCAAACTGCCTCTGGAAGCAACGTCAGCGCAAGAACTGTTCGACAGGAGCTCCATGAAATGGGTTTCCATGGCCAAGCAGATTTACACAAGCCTAAAATCACCATGCGCAATGCCAAGCATCGGCTCGAGTGGTGTAAAGCTCTCCGCCATTGGACTCTGGAGCAGTGGAAACGTGTTCTCTGGAGTGATGAATCACGCTTCACAATCTGGCAGTCCGATGAATGAATCTGGGTTTGGCTGTGCCAGGAGATCGCTACCTGCCCCAATGCATAGTGACAACTGTAAAGATTGGTGGAGGAAGAATAATGGTCTGGGACTATTTTTCATGGTTCAGGCTAGGCCCCTTAGTTCCAGTGAAGGGAAATGTTAACACTACAGCATACAATGACATTCTAGACGATTCTGAGCTTCCAACTTTGTGGCAACATTTTGTGGAAGGCCCTTTCCTGTTTCAGCATGACAATGCCCTCGTGCACAAAGCGAGGTCCATGCAGAAATGGTTTGTCGAGATCGACTGGCCTGATCAGAGCCCTGACCTCGACCCCCTCGAACCCCTTTGGGATGAATTGGAACACAGACTGCGAGCCAGGCATAATCGCCCAACATGAGTTCCCGACCTCACTAAATGCTCATGGCTGAATGGAAGCAAGTCCCCTCACCAATGTTCCAACGTCTAGTGGAAAAACTTCCCAGAAGAGTGGAGGCTGTAATAGCAGCAAAAGGGGGACCAACTCCATATTAAAGGCCATGATTTTGGAATGAGATGTTCGATGAACAGTTGTCCACATACTTTTGGTCATGTAGTGTACTTCAATATTTGGTCATGTAGTGTACTTCAATATTTGGTCATGTAGTGTACTTCAATAGGACTGCCTGGAGGGGGTCAAAAGCCTGGAGAGGGACAACACCCGCCTGGCTGTGAGTGTCCTCAAACCCATTGGGCCGACCAACCAGTGCTCCCGTACATTGGCTAACCAGGCTATCTGCATTGTGTCCCACCACCCGCCAACCCCTATTTTACACTACTGCTACTCTCTGTTCATCATATATGCATAGTCACTTTAACCATATCTACATGTACATACTACCTCAATCAGCCTGACTAACAGGTGTGTCTGTATGTAGCCTCGCTATTGTATATATCCTGTCTTTTTACTTTTGTTTTATTTCTTTACCTACCTATTGTTCACCTAACACTTTTTCAGCACTATTGGTTAGAGCCTGTAAGTAAGCATTTCACTGTAAGGTCTGTTTTCAGCGCATGTGACAAATAAACTTTGATTTGCTTTAGAAGACCTTCTCCTGGCTGTGTGAGGAGCTGGCCTTCAAGGGGCCCGACGCTGACAAGACGGTCATGTGCTGCTCAGACATCAAGGACTGTGGCATCAAGGACCAACTGCTCAGACATCAAGGACTCAGACATCAAGGACTCAGACACCAAGGACTCAGACACCAAGGACTCAGACACCAAGGACTCAGACATCAAGGACTGTGGCATCAAGGACTGTGGCATCAAGGACTCAGACATCAAGGACTCAGACATCAAGGACTCAGACACCAAGGACTCAGACATCAAGGACTCAGACATCAAGGACTCAGACACCAAGGACTGTGGCATCAAGGACTCAGACATCAAGGACTCAGACACCAAGGACCAACTGCTCAGACATCAAGGACTGTGGCCAACTGACCTGGTATGTGTTCTTGGCAGCCCTGGGAAAGAAGTCAGGCTACAGGAGCTGAAAATGTCTCTGGGAACCGACTGTTCGACATGTTCCATTCGCGTAACCCCGGGAACATCCAACAGAGCATCATCAGCTCCCTGAACAACCCCTCGTCCGTCCTCCGGGTCGTCATAGCAACAGCAGTGCTGGGGCAGGGGGTGGACTTCGCGAGGGTGCGTCACGTGGTGAACTATAGCCCGCCGTGGGAGATGGAGACCTACATGGAGGCCTGTGGCAGAGCATGGAGGGACGGCTCCCCGTCTCACTCCCTCATCCTCTACCATGGCATGCAGATACTCAGCCTTTCGGGCAAGACGAGGCACAGTGGTGGGAAAAGTATCCAAAAGATACCATAATAGAAGTAAAAGTGAAAGTCCCCCAGTAAAATACTACTTGAGTAAAAGTCTAAAAGTATTTGGTTTTAAATATATTTAAGGAATAAAAGTACATGTAATTGCAAAAATATACTTAAGTATATCAAAATGTCTTATATTAAGCAAACCAGACAACACAATTTTCTTGTATTAAAAAAAAAATGTATGGGTAGCCAGGGTCACACTCAACACATATAATTTACAAACAAAGCATGTGTGTTTAGTGAGTCCGCCAGATCAGAGGCAGGAGGGATGACCAGGGATATTCTCTTGATAAATGTGTGTGAATTGGACAATTTTCCATCCTGCTAAGCATTCAAAATGTAACGAGTACAGGGAAAATGTATTAAAAGTACATTATTTTCTTTAGGAATGTAGTGAAGTAAAAGTAAAAGTTTGAACAAATATAAATAGTAAAGTAAAGTACATATACCCCCCAAAAAATATTTAAGTAGTACTTTAAAGTATTTTTACTTATGTACTTCACACCACTGACGAGGCAGTACGTCTCTGATAGCACCACCTGCAGGAGGGTGAAGGTACAGCAAACAGAGCCGGTTTCACGTAAACTCAACCTCTGTGACAACAACTGTGCTGCTTCCTGCGGCGGCGACGAGACATGCGGTCGCTCCAAGACAAAGACCGGTCAGTGAAGAGACCTCGTAGGGTAAGAATTTAATACCCCTGGGCTAAGGTATAAACATTAAAATATGGGAAGTCTTGGATTGTACTAACTACATGGAGATAGTATCCATAAGCAGTTCCTATAGATTGAGCTGTTCTGTCCTGAACGTCACAGTGAATGGGTGATGTACTGGATAGGGTAACTAGCTTGGTCTGCCATACATTTAAATAATTGTAATATAGGCTTTGTTTTTATTATGTATGATGATTTACAGTCTCACAATTAATAGAGTGGCGTCTCCTGCTCCCAACGATGTCTGTAAAGACTGACAGGTTAATGCAACTAGGTGTCTGCTAGAGATGACGTGCAGGATAGCGATGTGCAGGGACTTGTAGTTTTGCATGATGTCTACTTTGATGCTAATTAGCATTTTAGAATCTGGGAGTAAATATAGCTGAATATATTGATAAAAGTCACTTGACCTAAAGAGATGTACACGGTTATCAAAATGTCACACCAGGGTGAGCCTACACGAAACACAGCCCTTATTTGAATTAACCTGTACCCCGCACACTGACTCAGTACCGGTTCCCCCTGTATATAGCCTCGTTATTGTGTTGCTTTTTATTATTACTTGATATTTTAGCCTACTTGGTAAATATTTTCTTCTTCTTGAACTGCACTGTTGGTTAAGGGCTTGTAAGTAAAGCATTTCACGGTAAAGTCTACACTTGTTGTATTCTGACAAATACAGTTTGATTTGATTGGAAGTGTTTCTAAAATGGAATGGTGGAAAAACGAGTGGAACCACTTACCTTCTTGACCGCTAAGTTTTATGGGTATTGTAACCAAAACTGTCGATAGTGATGGGCATTCCGGTTCTTTTCAGTGAGCCCTCTCGTTCGGCTCAGCTCACCAAAAAGAGCCGACTCTTCTGGCCCTCAAACGGCTCTTAAAAAAATATATGTTTTGTATTTTTTCCAAGTCAAATAGTTTGAGATAGTTTGACTATGATTGGTGTTAAAACAATTCTATTTAAATTATTCAATGAAATCATACTCTACCTTAACCACAATGTATTTAAAAATGCATTGGTTTGTTATGAAAAAGAACGCCATTAAACATTTGTATTTAAAGTATAACTTTTTATAAACAAAGTGCCTATAAATCTAACCATTCAAAACTAATACAATCTGAACAACATAATAATAGAATATTGCACCATATCAAAGAAAAACAAATAACAATGTGCAAAACTGCAGCATCCAACTTAAAACATTAAACTGGTCCCTCTTTATGCTCTCTTCTTTATTGCCATGTTATAACCAGCAGCACACAACAACGCTGACCATATTTAGATTTTTTTTTTTCAGAAATGCAAGCGGCCTCACTTTCGAGGGGCTGATGTGGTTTCTTTTCTCAGTAGTTATTTGTCCCGTTTTCAAGAAGACCCTCTCAGAGGGAACGGATGTGGCCACTATGCAGAGTCTCCCTGTCATGACTTTAGTAAGCCGTGTGTAGACAGAGGCCTTGTTCTTCCACCAGCTCAGAGGATCTGGCTCCTCCAAATAGGATCGGACCTCCATTATGGCATCTGCTGAGGGATTCCTTCGTGCTGCATCCTCAGTTGCTCTCTCGTCAAACAGCATCCAAACAGCAGACGTTTGTGGCACTACTGCTGGTGCTTCTGCTCCATCTGATCCCTCTTCTTCCTGTTTCCCTGGTGCCTGAGCCAGCTGACTGCTGGGACTGTCCCTCCCTGCTGCTGAGGTTATTCTTTGAAGAGCCTCATCAATCGCTCTGTCATCACTGAAGGCTAACTTCTTAAACCTGGGGTCAAGTGCAGCGGTTTCTAATAGCACGTGATTATATTCCATTCTGTGGAACTTTCTGTCCGTTGATGAACATAGGGTGTCCATCAACTCCGTCACATGTCCTGAGGTTACATTTGCTTCTCTCTGGCGGCTGGCTGTGATTCGCTGCAGACCCTTATACAGGAGTATCATTATTGAGGTTGTCACATAGCTGAAAAGAGAGAACAGTAACTTATTAGTTCAAGTTCATGTTTTGTCTACTGATACTACACACTTATCTACTGCTCATATACATATATAATACTGGCCTAAATAGTGATGTAGTAATAACTGCTTACTGTACCTCTCTCCACTGATCTCCATAGTGACCTGCTCAAAGGGTTCCAGGACTCTGCACACCTCCTCCACCACCTCCCATTCCTCTTGGGTCAGAGCATCAACAGGACTCTGCACACCTCCTCCACCACCTCCCATTCCTCTTGGGTCAGAGCATCAACAGGACTCTGCACACCTCCTCCACCACCTCCCATTCCTCTTGGGTCAGAGCATCAACAGGACTCTGCACACCTCCTCCACCACCTCCCATTCCTCTTGGGTCAGAGCATCAACAGGACTCTGCACACCTCCTCCCATTCCTCTTGGGTCAGAGCATCAACAGGACTCTGCACACCTCCTCCACCACCTCCCATTCCTCTTGGGTCAGAGCATCAACAGGTGCATTGACAATGGCCAGGGTAGAGATGATGACATCCTTTGACTCAAGAAACAGCTTCAACATATAAAATAGTGCAGTCTTGTTTAGGCCTCAGCTCAGGCATCCCCATCTGGCTTTGTGTAGACTTGAGTTTTTCAGCACCTACTGTGCTCCTGTGGGTGTATTCCACAGCTGCTTTCACTTGGTCCACAGTGGGCTTCATCACCTCCAGAGCATCTCTAACAATCAGGTTGATTGTGTGGGCAAGACATGGATGATGGGTCCATTTTAACATTTTCATGACTTTGGTTATGTTAGCTGCATTGTTGCTAACGCAACAGACCACTTTTCCATCTACTTGCCATTCTCTGGCCACTCAACAGTTCCTCTGCCAAGTTCTCTGAGGTGCGTCTGTCGCTGAACTCAAAGCAGTCCAGAAGACAGCTAGACATCGAAGAATCTTCAATGAAGTGACATGTAACCGACATGTAAGAAGTGGTTACCCTTGATGTCCAGCAGTCAGTGGTAAGGCAAACTGCAGTAGCTTTTTGGACTCTTTCCCACACTGAAGCCTGTGTGCTCTTGTACAGTTATGGAATAAGTGATTTTGAAAGGGTTTTCCTGCTTGGAATTGTGTACATTGGATTCAGACTATTACTATAATTGTTTAAAACCTCTGTGCTCCACGATTGAAAATGGCTGGAAAATTGTGGCAATCATTTTAGCCAATGCAATATCAATATGGCCTTGTTTTGCTACAGATATAGACTTTGGCATAAACTGGTCCATAGAGAACTGTGTTGCTGTTGTTCGCGGAGTAGGCCTACTTGACTGAGTAGATACATCTCCACCACTACCACTAGCAGGCCTACTTGACTGAGTGGATACATCTCCACCACTATCACTAGCAGGCCTACTTGACTGAGTGGATACATCTCCACCACTACCACTAGCAGGCCTACTTGACTGAGTGGATACATCTCCACCACTACCACTAGCAGGCCTACTTGACTGAGTGGATACATCTCCACCACTACCACTAGCAGGCCTACTTGACTGAGTGGATACATCTCCACCACTATCACTAGCAGGCCTACTTGACTGAGTGGATACATCTCCACCACTACCAGGCCTACTTGACTGAGTGGATACATCTCCACCACTATCACTAGCAGGCCTACTTGACTGAGTGGATACATCTCCACCACTACCAGGCCTACTTGACTGAGTGGATACATCACCACTACCAGGCCTACTTGACTGAGTGGATACATCTCCACCACTATCACTCGTAGGCCTACTTGATTGAGTGGATACATCTCCACCACGATCACTAGTAGGCCTACTTGACTGAGTGGATACATCTCCACCACTATCACTAGCAGGCATACTTGACTGAGTGTATACATCTCCACCACTACCAGGCCTACTTGACTGAGTGGATACATCTCCACCACTACCACTAGTAGGCCTACTTGACTGAGTGGATACATCTCCACCACTATCACTAGCAGGCCTACTTGACTGAGTGGATACATCTCCACCACTATCACTAGCAGGCCTACTTGACTGAGTGGATACATCTCCACCACTATCACTAGCAGGCCTACTTGACTGAGTGGATACATCTCCACCACTACCACTAGCAGGCCTACTTGACTGAGTGGATACATCTCCACGTGTGGAGGTGCTGGCTCCACCACTACCACTAGTAGGCCTACTTGACTGAGTGGATACATCTCCACGTGTGGAGGTGCTGGCTCCACCACTACCACTAGTAGGCCTACTTGACTGAGTGGATACATATCCACGTGTGGAGGTGCTGGCTCCACCACTACCACTAGCAGGCCTACTTGACTGAGTGGATACATCTCCACGTGTGGAGGTGCTGGCTCCACCACTACCACTAGCAGGCCTACTTGACTGAGTGGATACATCTCCACGTGTGGAGGTGCTGGCTCCACCTCTACCACTAGCAGGCCCGCTAGTTTCTCGAAGCTCCGCTACAGCTAGCTTCACAGTTGGTTGGACAGTTCACATATGCCGGTGTAGGTTGTGCATAGAACCGACTTTATATGAGACCTTGTTTTGGCTAATTCTACACTGTGCTCTAACATTGTCTACATTATTAAAATGCATCCAAATGCTACTGTGCTTCCGACTCATTTTCCATCTGTTGTTTTCAAGGATCCTCTCTCCCCTCGGCTGCTAAGTGTGTGACTGTGCGTGAGTTGGCTCGGCCCTCCCTCCCTCACGCTTCTTTGGTTCACTGGTTGACACTGCGTGTCTGATTGACAGGAACAACAAGTGAGGCTGTTAGTCAGAACGAATGTATGTGCGCTTGAGCATTTAGTCCTATATTATTGATTCATTTTTTAGTTATTTGAATTAGTTTATTATATTAATTTAAATATTTTAATTATTATGAAGCCCATGGCTGGAAAATTGTGGCAATCATTTTAGCCAATGCAATATCAATATGGCCTTGTTTTGCTACAGACATAGACTTTGGCATAAACTGGTCCATAGAGAACTGTGTTGCTGTTGTTCGCGGAGTAGGCCTACTTGACTGAGTAGATACATCTCCACCACTACCACTAGCAGGCCTACTTGACTGAGTGGATACATCTCCACCACTATCACTAGCAGGCCTACTTGACTGAGTGGATACATCTCCACCACTATCACTAGCAGGCCTACTTGACTGAGTGGATACATCTCCACCACTACCACTAGCAGGCCTACTTGACTGAGTGGATACATCTCCACCACTACCACGAGCAGGCCTACTTGACTGAGTGGATACATCTCCACCACTATCACTAGCAGGCCTACTTGACTGAGTGGATACATCTCCACCACTATCACTAGCAGGCCTACTTGACTGAGTGGATACATCTCCACCACTACCAGGCCTACTTGACTGAGTGGATACATCTCCACCACTACCAGGCCTACTTGACTGAGTGGATACATCTCCACCACTAGCAGGCCTACTTGACTGAGTGGATACATCTCCACCACTACCAGGCTTACTTGATTGAGTGGATACATCTCCACCACTACCAGGCCTACTTGACTGAGTGGATACATCTCCACCACTATCACTAGTAGGCCTACTTGACTGAGTGGATACATCTCCACCACTATCACTAGCAGGCCTACTTAACTGAGTGGATACATCTCCACCACTATCACTAGTAGGCCTACTTGACTGAGTGGATACATCTCCACCACTATCACTAGCAGGCCTACTTGACTGAGTGGATACATCTCCACCACTACCAGGCCTACTTGACTGAGTGGATACATCTCCACCACTATCACTAGTAGGCCTACTTGACTGAGTGGATACATCTCCACCACTATCACTAGCAGGCCTACTTGACTGAGTGGATACATCTCCACCACTACCAGGCCTACTTGACTGAGTGGATACATCACCACTACCAGGCCTACTTGACTGAGTGGATACATCACCACCACTATCACTCGTAGGCCTACTTGATTGAGTGGATACATCTCCACCACTATCACAAGTAGGCCTACTTGACTGAGTGGATACATCTCCACCACTATCACTAGCAGGCATACTTGACTGAGTGGATACATCTCCACCACTACCAGGCCTACTTGACTGAGTAGATACATCTCCACCACTACCACTAGTAGGCCTACTTGACTGAGTGGATACATCTCCACCACTATCACTAGCAGGCCTACTTGACTGAGTGGATACATCTACACCACTATCACTAGCAGGCCTACTTGACTGAGTGGATACATCTCCACCACTACCACTAGCAGGCCTACTTGACTGAGTGGATACATCTCCACGTGTGGAGGTGCTGGCTCCACCACTACCACTAGTAGGCCTACTTGACTGAGTGGATACATCTCCACGTGTGGAGGTGCTGGCTCCACCACTACCACTAGTAGGCCTACTTGACTGAGTGGATACATCTCCACCACTATCACTAGCAGGCCTACTTGACTGAGTGGATACATCTCCACCACTATCACTAGCAGGCCTACTTGACTGAGTGGATACATCTCCACCACTATCACTAGCAGGCCTACTTGACTGAGTGGATACATCTCCACCACTATCACTAGCAGGCCTACTTGACTGAGTGGATACATCTCCACCACTACCACTAGCAGGCCTACTTGACTGAGTGTATACATCTCCACCACTACCACTAGTAGGCCTACTTGACTGAGTGGATACATCTCCACCACTATCACTAGCAGGCCTACTTGATTGAGTGGATACATCTCCACCACTACCACTAGTAGGCCTACTTGACTGAGTGGATACATCTCCACCACTACCACTAGTAGGCCTACTTGACTGAGTGGATACATCTCCACCACTATCACTAGCAGGCCTACTTGACTGAGTGGATACATCTCCACGTGTGGAGGTGCTGGCTCCACCACTACCACTAGGAGGCCTACTTGACTGAGTGGATACATCTCCACGTGTGGAGGTGCTGGCTCCACCACTACCACTAGCAGGCCTACTTGACTGAGTGGATACATCTCCACGTGTGGAGGTGCTGGCTCCACCACTACCACTAGCAGGCCTACTTGACTGAGTGGATACATCTCCACGTGTGGAGGTGCTGGCTCCACCACTACCACTAGCAGGCCTACTTGACTGAGTGGATACATCTCCACGTGTGGAGGTGCTGGCTCCACCACTACCACTAGCAGGCCCGCTAGTTTCTCGAAGCTCCGCTACAGCTAGCTTCACAGTTGGGTGGACAGTTCACATATGCCGGTGTAGGTTGTGCATAGAACCGACTTTATATGAGACCTTGTTTTGGCTAATTCTACACTGTGCTCTAACATTGTCTACATTATTAAAATGCATCCAAATGCTACTGTGCTTCCGACTCATTTTCCATCTGTTGTTTTCAAGGATCCTCTCTCCCCTCGGCTGCTAAGTGTGTGACTGTGCGTGAGTTGGCTCGGCCCTCCCTCCCTCACGCTTCTTTGGTTCACTGGTTGACACTGCGTGTCTGATTGACAGGAACAACAAGTGAGGCTGTTAGTCAGAACGAATGTATGTGCGCTTGAGCATTTAGTCCTATATTATTGATTCATTTTTTAGTTATTTGAATTAGTTTATTATATTAATTTAAATATTTTAATTATTATGAAGCCCATGGCTGGAAAATTGTGGCAATCATTTTAGCCAATGCAATATCAATATGGCCTTGTTTTGCTACAGACATAGACTTTGGCATAAACTGGTCCATAGAGAACTGTGTTGCTGTTGTTCGCGGAGTAGGCCTACTTGACTGAGTGGATACATCTCCACCACTACCACTAGCAGGCCTACTTGACTGAGTGGATACATCTCCACCACTATCACTAGCAGGCCTACTTGACTGAGTGGATACATCTCCACCACTATCACTAGCAGGCCTACTTGACTGAGTGGATACATCTCCACCACTAGCAGGCCTACTTGACTGAGTGGATACATCTCCACCACTAGCAGGCCTACTTGACTGAGTGGATACATCTCCACCACTAGCAGGCCTACTTGACTGAGTGGATACATCTCCACCACTATCACTAGCAGGCCTACTTGACTGAGTGGATACATCTCTACCACTACCACTAGTAGGCCTACTTGACTGAGTGGATACATCTCCACCACTATCACTAGTAGGCCTACTTGACTGAGTGGATACATCTCCACCACTAGCAGGCCTACTTGACTGAGTGGATACATCTCCACCACTACCACTAGTAGGCCTACTTGACTGACTGGATACATCTCCACCACTATCACTAGCAGGCTTACTTGACTGAGTGGATACATCTCCACCACTATCACTAGCAGGCCTACTTGACTGAGTGGATACATCTCCACCACTACCACTAGCAGGCCTACTTGACTGAGTGGATACATCTCCACGTGTGGAGGTGCTGGCTCCACCACTACCACTAGTAGGCCTACTTGACTGAGTGGATACATCTCCACGTGTGGAGGTGCTGGCTCCACCACTACCACTAGTAGGCCTACTTGACTGAGTGGATACATCTCCACGTGTGGAGGTGCTGGCTCCACCACTACCACTAGCAGGCCTACTTGACTGAGTGGATACATCTCCACGTGTGGAGGTGCTGGCTCCACCTCTACCACTAGCAGGCCCGCTAGTTTCTCAAGCTCCGCTACAGCTAGCTTCACAGTTGGTTGGACAGTTCACATATGCCGGTGTAGGTTGTGCATAGAACCGACTTTATATGAGACCTTGTTTTGGCTAATTCTACACTGTGCTCTAACATTGTCTACATTATTAAAATGCATCCAAATGCTACTGTGCTTCCGACTCATTTTCCATCTGTTGTTTTCAAGGATCCTCTCTCCCCTCGGCTGCTAAGTGTGTGACTGTGCGTGAGTTGGCTCGGCCCTCCCTCCCTCACGCTTCTTTGGTTCACTGGTTGACACTGCGTGTCTGATTGACAGGAACAACAAGTGAGGCTGTTAGTCAGAACGAATGTATGTGCGCTTGAGCATTTAGTCCTATATTATTGATTCATTTTTTAGTTATTTGAATTAGTTTATTATATTAATTTAAATATTTTAATTATTATGAAGCCCATGGCTGGAAAATTGTGGCAATCATTTTAGCCAATGCAATATCAATATGGCCTTGTTTTGCTACAGACATAGACTTTGGCATAAACTGGTCCATAGAGAACTGTGTTGCTGTTGTTCGCGGAGTAGGCCTACTTGACTGAGTGGATACATCTCCACCACTATCACTAGCAGGCCTACTTGACTGAGTGGATACATCTCCACCACTATCACTAGCAGGCCTACTTGACTGAGTGGATACATCTCCACCACTATCACTAGCAGGCCTACTTGACTGAGTGGATACATCTCCACCACTATCACTAGCAGGCCTACTTGACTGAGTGGATACATCTCCACCACTACCACTAGCAGGCCTACTTGACTGAGTGTATACATCTCCACCACTACCACTAGTAGGCCTACTTGACTGAGTGGATACATCTCCACCACTACCACTAGTAGGCCTACTTGACTGAGTGGATACATCTCCACCACTACCACTAGTAGGCCTACTTGACTGAGTGGATACATCTCCACCACTATCACTAGTAGGCCTACTTGACTGAGTGGATACATCTCCACCACTACCACTAGTAGGCCTACTTGACTGAGTGGATACATCTCCACCACTACCACTAGTAGGCCTACTTGACTGAGTGGATACATCTCCACCACTATCACTAGAAGGCCTACTTGATTGAGTGGATACATCTCCACCACTACCACTAGTAGGCCTACTTGACTGAGTGGATACATCTCCACCACTACCACTAGTAGGCCTACTTGACTGAGTGGATACATCTCCACCACTATCACTAGCAGGCCTACTTGACTGAGTGGATACATCTCCACGTGTGGAGGTGCTGGCTCCACCACTAGTAGGCCTACTTGACTGAGTGGATACATCTCCACCACTACCACTAGTAGGCCTACTTGACTGAGTGGATACATCACCACTATCACTAGCATGCCTACTTGATTGAGTGGATACATCTCCACCACTACCACTAGTAGGCCTACTTGACTGAGTGGATACATCTCCACCACTACCACTAGTAGGCCTACTTGACTGAGTGGATACATCTCCACCACTATCACTAGCAGGCCTACTTGACTGAGTGGATACATCTCCACGTGTGGAGGTGCTGGCTCCACCACTACCACTAGTAGGCCTACTTGACTGAGTGGATACATCTCCACGTGTGGAGGTGCTGGCTCCACCACTACCACTAGCAGGCCTACTTGACTGAGTGGATACATCTCCACGTGTGGAGGTGCTGGCTCCACCACTACCACTAGCAGGCCCGCTAGTTTCTCGAAGCTCCGCTACAGCTAGCTTCACAGTTGGGTGGACAGTTCACATATGCCGGTGTAGGTTGTGCATAGAACCGACTTTATATGAGACCTTGTTTTGGCTAATTCTACACTGTGCTCTAACATTGTCTACATTATTAAAATGCATCCAAATGCTACTGTGCTTCCGACTCATTTTCCATCTGTTGTTTTCAAGGATCCTCTCTCCCCTCGGCTGCTAAGTGTGTGACTGTGCGTGAGTTGGCTCGGCCCTCCCTCCCTCACGCTTCTTTGGTTCACTGGTTGACACTGCGTGTCTGATTGACAGGAACAACAAGTGAGGCTGTTAGTCAGAACGAATGTATGTGCGCTTGAGCATTTAGTCCTATATTATTGATTCATTTGTTAGTTATTTGAATTAGTTTATTATATTAATTTAAATATTTTAATTATTAATTTCTTAATTTAAAAAATATTTTTATAAATAGATTTGGCTCTTCTGATGTGAGCCGGCTCCCAACGTTCACCTACAAGAGCCGACTCGTTCGCGAACGACCCATCACTACTGGCGTATTCTATGCTCTAACCACTAGGCTACCTGCTGCCCCAAACAAACAACGAGAGGTCTCAACCCCCGAGTGATTTTATTTTTTAGAACCAATCGCACAAGTTCTGCATGAATACTGTCCTATTGGTAATGGTGAGAGGTTAGGGTATGATCTTTGTGCCTCTGTAACTGTCTCAATAATCATTATTTACGATTAATTCATGATTATCCGTAATCATGGTAGCATCCAGACCACTTTAATACACTTAAGTGAATTTGTCCAAATACGTATGACACCTTCAAATGGGGAGACTAGATACATACAGATATTTCATTTATAAAAAGGTAAAACACATATGTATGAATATAACCTCAAATAAAAGGTTACATTCTGTACTGTCGCCTCATATGAAACATTTAATCAATTCCAAAATGCCAAATTAAAAGTTTTAGCTTCTTTCATAAATATTTAAGGGAGTATATTTGTACTTGGTTGGCATGGTCCCTGACAAATAAAATACTAATTAACTACATATTAATCTCTTAATTGTATCTGTACCTAATAAATGCATAGAAAACTATTTGACAATAAATACAACTACTGGAGAAATACAGACACACCTTTGCTTTGGTAAACTCCAGTACTGTACGTCCAAGTACCTTTTTAGTTAGTATACTGTATATTCAGATACACATTCATGAAAAGCACATTAACATTTCAAGTACAGACAGTAATACTGGACATCAAATTAAACCCTCGGGCATGGAGTAATCCCCAGGTGAGAGAGAGACAGAGACACAGACAGAGAGAGAGAGAGGGAGACAGAGAGAGACAGAGACACAGACAGAGAGAGAGGGAGACAGAGAGAGACAGAGACACAGACAGAGAGAGAGAGAGGGAGACAGAGAGAGACAGAGAGATGAGTGGTGTGATTAGAGTAGCAGTGACAATGATCGGAACATTTGTTCAACTTGATTCAGTCATGTTCCCCAATAGATTGATACCTTAGACTTAGTCTGGGTTCCAGTCTCTTTAGCTAACATTCCACGCCAAAGGCAATGACAAGGAGTGTCAAGGAGTCAAATGTTAGCTAAAGAAACTGGTACTCAGGCTAGCTTAAACTTCTGTCTCAGTACTGTAGATGTGCACTGACTTTACATTCATTCAACCGTTAAAAATAAATGACGTTTCCACTTTCAACTAAAGACATATGTTCACATAAATGTAAATATTGGCATGTTTTGGAGTTGGAGGTACTGTTCCCCATACTCATCACTAAAATACACAAGGCACTAAACTATGATCCATTGAACAGTGAGCACAAACCAACATTAAGGCTATAATGGCTAGCTACAGTCCATGATTTTCACTGTAAGTGCAAAATACTTTGTCAAGATGCCGGCAGAAGACGACTTCAATCGATATATAGTACAGTTTACAGACAGATGACATATACCAGTGTTTGAAGTGTTTCAACTGTCCATAAGGTTCATTGGTTTTGTTGCAGCACGTTTTTCAATCACACCTGACATAGGTAAGCATACAGCAGGACATGTCTCTTGTTTTTACATACAGTATTTACTGGGAATGAAGGATCTAATAGTTGCAAAATCCCAATAACTTTCACAAAATGTCCACGTTTTCCAGAAATCTAGTTGTCAGATTCCCGGAATCAGGAATAAGCACAAAATCCGGAATCCTCCAACTAGGATTTCTGGAAAACATGGACATTTTGGAAACTATATTTTACATATGTGTGATTTTGGAACTACAGACACTTTTGGCATTTCTTATGAAAATTTAAAAAGTTGTTTCTTGAAAACTTTTCTCATTTTGTCAGGAATCATTAACTGGTATTGGATGTGACTATTTTATTCAACAATACAATAGATTTGACTGTTTTTCCAGAACCTTCTGCAGATGTCATTAGCATCACATCATAAAACATTATATTTGATTTTAAAACTTTATGACAAACAATGGTTTTATTTAATCTGTCTATATGATTTGGTGCTACCACAATCAGAAATATATATTTTAATTCATTAATCCATAAATATGTGCCTTTTGCTGGCTGAGCTTCTATACCGGCACGGAGGCTACCATCGACAATGCAATTTATTGTTGAAATTGTTATATATTTATCATTTCTACAATAGTTATATTGGGAACAAGTGCTTTACACTTGACATAGACAGAAGTGTGCTATTTCATGTGTAAATATATGTTTTTCTTTAGAATGCTATGTGTCCACCTGACACAGCCAGAAGAGGACTTGCCACCCCTCAGAGCCTGGTTCCTCTTTCTAGGGAGTTTTTCCTAGCTTTTCCTTCTACACCTGCATTGTTTGCTGTTTGGGGCTTTAGGCTGGGCTTCTGTACAGCACTTTGGGACATCTGCTAATGTAAAAAGTGCTTTATAAATACATTGTATTGATTACATTGTGGCAGTAATGACGGGGTAATGGTGTATCACATTAGGATAGTTGTTGAAAATAAGTGGGAGGAAATGGATATCTACACATAATCGATTGCTATAAAGACAGTATAATATCATGTAGTAAGCAGTAATGAGCGGAGGTATACATTCTATACAGAAGTTATACAAAAAGTCACTACTTTGTAATGGTAATAACCGGAAATTATCAATACCGACACATTTTGTGTTGGAAATGACAATTTGTTAATTTTTGTGATTGAACTGCCAGGCCATAAGATTTCTTACTTGACTTAAAACCTTTTGCTTTTAGGGGAGCATAGGTGATTCACAAACGTCCCCTATGCCGTTCGCAGTTTTCTCCACGGCCCAATCCAGCCCCATTTCCTGCATTTTATTTGGATTTCATGTAGTTGTTATGCGACTTCCTAGAGTTCTTTGTTTCTTATGGGTGTTTGACAAGTATATTGACAGGATGTGTCTTAGGCATTTGTTTATGAAAGTTTGAAGTCTATTGCTTGTTACGTTTGTGTTTCTCCACGTTTCTTCCCCGTAGAACTGATTTGATATTGGAGTTGAAGATGCATATTTGATGTCTTGTTGAAATGATCTTGGAGGTCCATATTGGTCTTGACATTTAAAAAGCTGTTCTTGACTTCCCTATTCTTGTTTGTCAGTCCGTCACTTCCTCCGTCTTTCTCGATTACACTTCCCAGGTCAGTGAATATATGCTACTTCTTCCAGTATATCTCCTGTCCAGGTTTATGGTGTTGTCTGGTTGATGCTCATTACCTTGGGGTTTGATGTGCTCATGTTAAGTCCTAGGGTCGTTGCCAAAGTAGCCAGTTTTGTGGTTTTGTTCTGCATCTTTTGCATAAAATATTTTCCAATTATCAAAAGTCAGGGTGTGGGACAACTGCCTTCTCAATGAATAAGAAAAAGGCATCTACAACTGACCCATCTCAATGTATTGTTGGAAAATAAAACCTATAGTGATCCTGATGTTATTTCATGTGAATTTAATAACCTTTTTTTGTGAGTGTGGGTTCCTCTCTGTCAAAGGAAATTGAGAAAACTGATTGGAAATCCCTTGGACTACATTAAGGGACATTTCCCTTCTCTGCTTCAGTTTGAGCCTCCTGATGTAATGGGGGTGATGATGTAATGGGGGTGATGATGTAGTGGGGGTGATGATGTAATGGGGGTGATGATGTAGTGGGGGTGATGATGTAGTGGGGGTGATGATGTAGTGGGGGTGATGATGTAGTGGGGCTGATGATGTAATGGGGGTGATGAAGGCCATTGGTAATTTGAAGATATCACCATCAATCTGTTTAATGGAGACGGCTGTACATCTATTCCTAATCTATATCAATGACCTTGTTGCTGGGTCTTCTACCGTACTTCTTCCCCTTCTCTTTGCTGAGGATACATTTGATTTTATCACACAATCATTTTCCTTCACTAATTAACTAAGCTACTTCAGACATGGTCATATGTTCTGAATGGTCCAAGATAAACAAATGATCTTTAAAAAAAATTCTAACTTTATTGTATTCACCAGTAAGAATAAGAAATATTGTTAAAAAATATTTCAAAAAAGAGCCAGAATCTCAATTGGTGGGAATAAAATGGAACAAGTCATATCTACTGTGTTCTAATTAATGAAAAGGTGTCCTGGAAAGATCATATTCAGTTTATCTGCAGCAAAGTGATGAAATGTGTTGGTATCATCAGAAAGATTAGAGGCTTGGTTCATCAGGCTTCCTAACTCTATACTACAGCTTCATTTACCCACATCTCATTTACTGGAATATTGTCTGGCCCAGTACATATGCCTCCTTCCTACAAAAATGACTCCTCATACAAAATACATTTGCAAGACTAGCCACTTCCTCTAATTACCTGGCCCCATCTGCACCTTTGTTTAAGAAACTCAATATCTTGTCTATTTACGACATTAATGTACGCCAATTATGCACTTTCATCTACAAATACTCCTACCTCCCAGACAGTTTACCTAAACCCTTCAATGGATTCTTCCAGGTTCATTCTGAAATCCATCTTTATAACACAAGACACTGTGATAACCTTCACCCTCCCCACTGCCGCACCTCACATAGTCAATTCTCTATCAGATACAGAGGTACCATACTCTGGAATTCTTATCTTCACATTGCCAAAACCTCATCATCCCTCAATAACTTCAAGAGAAGACTGTAGGTCAGCCTGATGAACCACACTACTCAGTAATCTGATCCATGAAGACTGGAGGTCAGCCTGATCAACCAAACTACTCAGTAATCTGATCCATGAAGACTGGGGGTCAGCCTGATCAACCAAACTACTCAGTAATCTGATCCATGAAGACTGGGGGTCAGCCTGATCAACCAAACTACTCAGTAATCTGATCCATGAAGACTGGAGGTCAGCCTGATGAACCAAACTACTCAGTAATCTGATCCATGAAGACTGGGGGTCAGCCTGATGAACCAAACTACTCAGTAATCTGATCCATGAAGACTGGGGGTCAGCCTGATGAACCAAACTACTCAGTAATCTGATCCATGAAGACTGGGGGTCAGCCTGATGAACCAAACTACTCAGTAATCTGATCCATGAAGACTGGGGTCAGCCTGATGAACCAAACTACTCAGTAATCTGATCCATGAAGACTGGGGTCAGCCTGATGAACCAAACTACTCAGTAATCTGATCCATGAAGACTGGAGGTCAGCCTGATGAACCAAACTACTCAGTAATCTGATCCATGAAGACTGGAGGTCAGCCTGATCAACCAAACTACTCAGTAATCTGATCCATGAAGACTGGAGGTCAGCCTGATCAACCAAACTACTCAGTAATCTGATCCATGAAGACTGGAGGTCAGCCTGATGAACCAAACTACTCAGTAATCTGATCCATGAAGACTGGAGGTCAGCCTGATCAACCAAACTACTCAGTAATCTGATCCATGAAGACTGGAGGTCAGCCTGATGAACCAAACTACTCAGTAATCTGATCCATGAAGACTGGAGGTCAGCCTGATGAACCAAACTACTCAGTAATCTGATCCATGAAGACTGGGGTCAGCCTGATGAACCAAACTACTCAGTAATCTGATCCATGAAGACTGGAGGTCAGCCTGATGAACCAAACTACTCAGTAATCTGATCCATGAAGACTGGAGGTCAGCCTGATGAACCAAACTACTCAGTAATCTGATCCATGAAGACTGGAGGTCAGCCTGATGAACCAAACTACTCAGTAATCTGATCCATGAAGACTGGAGGTCAGCCTGATGAACCAAACTACTCAGTAATCTGATCCATGAAGACTGGAGGTCAGCCTGATCAACCAAACTACTCAGTAATCTGATCCATGAAGACTGGAGGTCAGCCTGATGAACCAAACTACTCAGTAATCTGATCCATGAAGACTGGAGGTCAGCCTGATGAACCAAACTACTCAGTAATCTGATCCATGAAGACTGGAGGTCAGCCTGATGAACCAAACTACTCAGTAATCTGATCCATGAAGACTGGAGGTCAGCCTGATGAACCAAACTACTCAGTAATCTGATCCATGAAGACTGGAGGTCAGCCTGATGAACCAAACTACTCAGTAATCTGATCCATGAAGACTGGAGGTCAGCCTGATGAACCAAACTACTCAGTAATCTGATCCATGAAGACTGGAGGTCAGCCTGATGAACCAAACTACTCAGTAATCTGATCCATGAAGACTGGAGGTCAGCCTGATCAACCAAACTACTCAGTAATCTGATCCATGAAGACTGGGGGTCAGCCTGATGAACCAAACTACTCAGTAATCTGATCCATGAAGACTGGAGGTCAGCCTGATCAACCAAACTACTCAGTAATCTGATCCATGAAGACTGGAGGTCAGCCTGATGAACCAAACTACTCAGTAATCTGATCCATGAAGACTGGAGGTCAGCCTGATCAACCAAACTACTCAGTAATCTGATCCATGAAGACTGGGGGTCAGCCTGATGAACCAAACTACTCAGTAATCTGATCCATGAAGACTGGAGGTCAGCCTGATCAACCAAACTACTCAGTAATCTGATCCATGAAGACTGGAGGTCAGCCTGATCAACCAAACTACTCAGTAATCTGATCCATGAAGACTGGGGGTCAGCCTGATCAACCAAACTACTCAGTAATCTGATCCATGAAGACTGGGGGTCAGCCTGATGAACCAAACTACTCAGTAATCTGATCCATGAAGACTGGAGGTCAGCCTGATCAACCAAACTACTCAGTAATCTGATCCATGAAGACTGGGGGTCAGCCTGATCAACCAAACTACTCAGTAATCTGATCCATGAAGACTGGAGGTCAGCCTGATGAACCAAACTACTCAGTAATCTGATCCATGAAGACTGGAGGTCAGCCTGATCAACCAAACTACTCAGTAATCTGATCCATGAAGACTGGAGGTCAGCCTGATGAACCAAACTACTCAGTAATCTGATCCATGAAGACTGGAGGTCAGCCTGATCAACCAAACTACTCAGTAATCTGATCCATGAAGACTGGGGGTCAGCCTGATGAACCAAACTACTCAGTAATCTGATCCATGAAGACTGGAGGTCAGCCTGATCAACCAAACTACTCAGTAATCTGATCCATGAAGACTGGAGGTCAGCCTGATGAACCAAACTACTCAGTAATCTGATCCATGAAGACTGGAGGTCAGCCTGATCAACCAAACTACTCAGTAATCTGATCCATGAAGACTGGGGGTCAGCCTGATGAACCAAACTACTCAGTAATCTGATCCATGAAGACTGGAGGTCAGCCTGATCAACCAAACTACTCAGTAATCTGATCCATGAAGACTGGAGGTCAGCCTGATGAACCAAACTACTCAGTAATCTGATCCATTTAGGTGATTTGTATATCAGTCCTTGGGCTGACGACAACCACACCTGTACACTGCTTCATTGTTATCTGGATGGGTGTTTATGTCACGAAACTCGCTGAAGAGGGTGCCTCTTCCTGTTCGGGCGGGGCTCGGCGGTCGTCGTCACCGGCCTATTAGCTGCCATCGATTCTTTTTCCGTTTGTGTTTGTTATTGGTTAATTGGGTACACCTGTTTTGTATTAGGGTTTGTTTGTAGGGTATTTAAGGGCACTAGGCCTGCTGGGTTTTTGTGCGGGCTTGTTTATTGTTACTCTGTGTTTGATGGGTTATTGCTTTTCGTGTTCTTTATTTATCCGGTCTATTTTTGTCCTGTTGTTTTTGGACTGGCAACTATTTACGCCTTGTGTGTTGGCGTCATTCATTTTTGGTTGCACCGGTGAATAAATTTGTGATAAACGAAGGAACCCTGCTCTCTGCGCCTGATTCTACCCACCACTCATAGTTTATCGTAACAGTTTATCACTTGTCTTCTTTGGTGCAAATAAATTAAGCTAAAATTAAACTAAATGCGAAACAGTGACCCCCAGCAAAAAAAAACGTAATAATGATGACAAAAGTTTAAGATTATTTGAGTGTAAACTTAACATATGTAAATTAACAAGATACCCCATGGACACCGAAAGGCTTGTAGTTGCAGAATAGCCCATATACAGCAACAAGCCGCTTCAAATTACACAACAACATGGAATGTCATTCTAGTGCAGGGGTTCCCAACCTAGGGGGCACGCCCCCTATAGGGGCCAACGTTTCGTGGGAGGGTGGCACAGGACCTTCCTTGATTTGAGTGGTAAAAAAAATGTTTTAAACTAGCAACAAGCGGTAAAATGCCAGAGGAAGACACGACTCTGATGCACATGGGAATTAATATCTTTGGTTTGTCTCTATAACATTGAGAAGCTAAGCTACGACATTCTAATGCCGAGGAGGCATAGAAATTTGACACAGCAACAGAGTCACACACTATCAATTGATCTATTCACTTTCTGTAAAAGAGAATATGTATAATTACATTGAGGGTTCATATAAATTATCATAAAGCATATTTGGAAACATTTGGGGAACTTGGGTCTAGACTTTATCTTCCTTATCTATTCTTCTTATTCATATGTAAATAGCCTATCTGAAAGATGTCATGAGTCTTGTTAAACTACATTGAATTTCAGGAAATGAGCTTCAAAACAACATTTTCCCAGGTCCCTCAAATAAAAAAAGTCAAGCTGATGGTATATTTAAAATAGATTGGGTTCTCTGTAAACAGTAATACACGTGAAAAGAAACCCGTTGTAGCGTATTGATGCTTAATGAGACAATACCTTGTACAGTGGATATTAGCTTTCTCACAGGTCTTGCTTTAACAATACTAAATATATATATATATATATATATATATATATATATATATATTTGTTTTCCCTGAAAATAAAACTACTGGTATGTCAATGTATGGATTTAAAATGTTCAACAGAAATGTTTGATGACAAAAAGAAAATACACACTCAAAATGGCCTGAGGAGGAGGAGAGGGAGAAGAAGACAGAGGAGGAGGAGAGGGAGAAGAAGACAGAGGAGGAGGAGAGGGAGAAGAAGACAGAGGAGGAGGAGGGAGAAGAAGACAGAGGAGGAGGAGGGAGAAGAAGACGGAGGAGGAGAGGGAGAAGAAGACAGAGGAGGAGGAGAGGGAGAAGAAGACAGAGGAGGAGGAGAGGGAGAAGAAGACAGAGGAGGAGGAGAGGGAGAAGAAGACGGAGGAGGAGAGGGAGAAGAAGACAGAGGAGGAGGAGAGGGAGAAGAAGACAGAGGAGGAGGAGAGGGAGAAGAAGACAGAGGAGGAGGAGGAGGAGGGAGAAGAAGACGGAGGAGAGGGAGAAGAAGACAGAGGAGGAGGAGAGGGAGAAGAAGACAGAGGAGGAGGAGAGGGAGAAGAAGACAGAGGAGGAGGAGAGGGAGAAGAAGACGGAGGAGGAGAGGGAGACGAAGACAGAGGAGGAGGAGAGGGAGAAGAAGACCGAGGAGGAGGAGAGGGAGAAGAAGACCGAGGAGGAGGAGAGGGAGAAGAAGACCGAGGAGGAGGAGGAGAAGAAGACCGAGGAGGAGGAGAGGGAGAAGAAGACCGAGGAGGAGGAGAGGGAGAAGAAGACCGAGGAGGAGGAGAGGGAGAAGAAGACCGAGGAGGAGGAGGGAGAAGAAGACCGAGGAGGAGGAGGGAGAAGAAGACCGAGGAGGAGGAGGGAGAAGAAGACCGAGGAGGAGGAGGGAGAAGAAGACCGAGGAGGAGAGGGAGAAGAAGACCGAGGAGGAGAGGGAGAAGAAGACCGAGGAGGAGAGGGAGAAGAAGACCGAGGAGGAGAGGGAGAAGAAGACCGAGGAGGAGAGGGAGAAGAAGACCGAGGAGGAGAGGGAGAAGAAGACCGAGGAGGAGAGGGAGAGAGAGATTACTTAGGTTTAGGTTACAATTACTTACGTTTAAAAATAAGCTCAACTGGACACCTAAGCGGGTCAGTGAATGAACTGAGAGAGAAAGCATGCAGGGCATTCTACGCCATTAAAAAAACAATTCAAATTGAAATACCAATTAGCTAAAACTAATTGGGTGTCATTGAACCAATTGCAATTTATGGCAGCGAGGTGTGGGGTCCACTTGCAAAGATTTTACCCAATGGGACAAACACCTAATTGAAACCCTGCATGCAGAGTTCTGTACCATTATCCTACATTGTCAGAGGAAAACTACAAACAATGCATGCAGGGCAGAATCTTGATTATTATTATTTGAATTAGAGAGAGAGACAGAGAGAGACAGAGACAGAGAGAGACAGAGAGACAGACACAGAGACAGACACACAGAGAGAGACAGAGAGAGAGACAGACACAGAGACAGACACAGACACAGAGAGAGAGACAGAGAGAATGAATCTCTGAAGTCTTTCCTTATTCCTTGAATTTTGAGAAGGTTGTTCAGCACTGCAAAATAATACGCCCTGCTCTGTGGCTATGTGCCCTGTTCAGCACTGCAAAATAATACGCCCTGCTCTGTGGCTATGTGCCCTGTTCAGCACTGCAAAATAATACGCCCTGCTCTGTGGCTATGTGCCCTGTTCAGCACTGCAAAATAATACGCCCTGCTCTGTGGCTATGTGCCCTGTTCAGCACTGCAAAATAATACGCCCTGCTCTGTGGCTATGTGCTCTGTTCAGCACTGCAAAATAATACGCCCTGCTCTGTGGCTATGTGCTCTGTTCAGCACTGCAAAATAATACACCCTGCTCTGTGGCAATGTGCCCTGTTCAGCACTGCAAAATAATACGCCCTGCTCTGTGGCTATGTGCTCTGTTCAGCACTGCAAAATAATACGCCCTGCTCTGTGGCTATGTGCCCTGTTCAGCACTGCAAAATAATACACCCTGAACAATAACCTGCAATGACATTCATCTATCGTAGATATCCCCGGGCTATGAGATAAAATATCTCTTCCATAAACATACTGTTCAAGTAAGCCAGTTGTATTCCCAAACACAAATGTCAATAACATCTACATTCTAGGGACCCTGAGTTGTGGAACTCTTGGTTTCTCTTCAGTGTACGTCCTAGCTCTGTTCCAGGGCGTTACATGCAGCTTGCTGATGTTGAAGTCTCAGCATCAGCAAGCCACATGTAACCCCCTGGATCAGAGCTACATACATTTGTTTGTTTGAGCAGCATATGGAACGGTCCATGGTCAGATGAAATCCCTCAGTGCGGACCAGTGGGGTCTGTTTCAGTGCTTTCAAGTTTACACTGACCATGGTTGGGGGGTAAGACTCAGGCCTGTGTCGCAAAGTGCACTATATATGGAATAGGGTGGCATTTGGGACACACTATAATCTAGGACAGGCTAGCAACTCAGTAATCGCGGTTACTTAGAAGTAAAATTATCTAATATATTTTACTTCTGGGGGGGATTGCCGTTAACAATTCTGATTAATTATGTGCAAAGGAAACGAAGTCTCCTCCTTCCCAAACGGAAACTCTCAGCCAAACCTAATTTCACCAGTGTTAATCATGGCAAAAAACAAAAAATAGATTTAGACTTTGTGGCTGTGGAATCTAGTGGAAACCGTTTATCATCTGCACACAGGCTTGAAAATCACGGCACCAGTTTAAACCCCGCCTTCACCCAATCCTGATTTGTCCAAATAATCAATGATGTAAACCCAAAACGAGGAGCTACTTCTGCTTGTAATCACATAATTCTACGTGAGCCTTGACAGATTCTCGCCCGTTTCATCTGTCCACAAGAGATTAGCAACTCAGTAACGTCTGTCACGATTGGCTGCTGGCCCCAGATTCCGGCCCACCCCTGTTTTTCAGAGACTGCGATTGGCTACTAGCCCCCCTTTCTGACCCACCCCTATTTTTCAAAGACTGTGATTGGCTGCCAGCCCCAGATTCTGACAGACTCCTGTTCTTCAGGGACTGTGATTGGTTGCTGGCCCCAGATTCCATCCCAATCATTTTCTTCAGAGATTGCGATTGGCCGGGGAGCAGGACCTCGACCGTAAAGCAAATGCGTTTGGACTGGAAGATACTGTAGGTGTTGTCAAACCGCAGCACATCTGGAGAAGCAAAAGAAAACAACTTAGATGTCTCTCCTCAGTCAGGTCCTTCTACACCTTGACCTATTGCCCTTGTCCTCTTTGTCAGTGTTTACACAAGCAGCCCATTTCTGATATTTTGCCAAATTATGGCAAAAAAAGCTGATCTGATTTGTCAAAAGACCAATTAGTGGAAAAAGTTCAGATTTGGGCTGCCTGTGTAAATGCAGTGTTTGTATCCCTGTATGCCAGGCCTGGTTGTCATGTGCCCCTGTAACCTTACCGAGCCAAACCAAGCTGTATAGTGTCTGGAACCAAAAATACCCAAGCTAAGCACAGTATGGTTTGGATCAGCATGTTATTGGGAGGAGGGTTTACATGTAGTCCCTTATGTCGCCCTGTCTGGCTGTCCTGTACTCACAGATGCCAGGCTCGCTGCAGGTGAGAGAGCCGTCCTCAGGCACCAGGTGGGTATTGTATCTCTGGCTGGGAACCACCTCCTGCATCTGCGATGCGTTCTGCCTCTGCCCCATCTTACCCTTCATAAACACCCCAAAGCCGATGTCTGCCCCATCACTGGAAAACTGCCACCTGCATAGGATACACACAGGAAACAACAGGAAGAAATATTAATGGATTCATTTTCCTTTCGGCTTACACTATACACAACACACATACAGTAAAAGAAACAGAATGAGGAACAGAGATGGTGAGAGGGGGATAGAGGTTAACCTTTTGCGTGTAGGGGGCAGTATTTTAGTTTTTGGCTAAAAAACGTACCCATTTGAAACTGCCTATTTCTCAGCCCCAGAAACTAGAATATGCATATAATTGTCAGCATAGGATAGAAAACACTCTAAAGTCTCCAAAACAGTCCAAATATTGTCTGTGAGTATAACAGAACTGATATTGCAGGCGAAAACCTGAGGAAAATCCAATCAGGAAGTGCCTCTTATTTTGAAATCTCTCTGTTCCTATGCATGCCTATCCTCCATTTAAAGGGATATCAACCAGATTCCCTTTTCTATGGCTTCCCTAAGGTGTCAGTCTTTAGACTTAGTTTCAGGCTTTTATTTTGAAAAATGAGCGAGAAAGATCACATTGCGTAAGTGGATAGGTGGGGGCTCTCAGAGTGAGTTTTGCGCAACAGAGTAAAGCGGCCATTGTTTCTCCCTGTCCTATTGAAAAACCTACACTCCCGGTTGATATATTATCGAATATATATTTTAAAAACAACCTGAGGATTGATTATAAAAAATGTTTGACATGTTTCTGTGGACATTATGGATATTATTTGGAATTTTCGTCTGCGTTGTCATGACCGCTCTTTCCTGTGGATTTCTGAACATACCTCGGTTATTTTGCATATAAAAATCATCTTTATGGAACAAAAGGAACATTTGTTGTGTAACTGGGAGTCTCGTGAGTGAAAACATCTGAAGATCATCAAAGGTAAACGATTAATTTGATTGCTTTTCTGATTTTCGTGACCAAGCTACCTGATGCTAAGTGTACTTAATGTTTTGTCATGCGATCGATAAACTTACACAAACGCTTGGATTGCTTTCGCTGTAAAGCATCATTTCAAAATCTGAGACGACAGGTGGATTAACAAAAGGCTAAACTGTGTTTTGCACTTGTGATTTTAGTAATATTATTTGACTGTGGCGCTATGCTATTCAGCGGTTGCTGATGACAATTATCCTGCTTAAGGGATGGGTAGCGTCAAGAAGTTAACAGGTTCCCACTCACCGGAGCACACAGCCAGGGAAGAGTATCTCATACTCCAGTTGCTGTGAGGAGCCTCGGCTGACTGTCAGACACTGTTCATAATCCACCTTCACGGACTCCCTCACGAAGTAGGAAGCAGGTACCGGCCCTGCGTAGTGGATCTGGAACACATTTATACAGTGTTTAGAGGATGGATGGTGTGGGTCTAGCTGATAAAAATACTATGAAAGTCAGCAGGAAAAATGTTAGGGGAGTAAACACGTTTTTTTTATTTTGAGGGAAGGAAATAAGAGGATATAAAAAAGAAAGGCGTACTTACTACTATGAACACATTTCTGAGGTTTCATAGTTTCGAAATGAGAGTCCAGAGTATACGCTTCTGAGGTCCAGTGTTTATTTATTTGCATAAAAACAAGAACAGCCAATTTTATTTGACCACACTGACTGTCCTCATTCTACTGGTTAATCTTCCTCTGTAGTAACCCTCAACAGACATGAGAGGGAGCCCTCAGCCTTCAGTGCAACCAAAAATATGAGGGAGCCCTCAGCCCTACCGAACACATGAGAGGGAGCCCTCAGCCCTACCAAACACATGAGAGGGAGCCCTCAGCCCTACCAAACACATGAGAGGGAGCCCTCAGCCCTACCAAACACATGAGAGGGAGCCCTCAGCCCTACCAAACACATGAGAGGGAGCCCTCAGCCCTACCAAACACATGAGAGGGAGCCCTCAGCCCTACCAAACACATGAGAGGGAGCCCTCAGCCCTACCAAACACATGAGAGGGAGCCCTCAGCCCTACCAAACACATGAGAGGGAGCCCTCAGCCCTACCGAACACATGAGAGGAAGCCCTCAGCCCTGCCAAACAGACGGAAGAGTAAAATATTTTAGTTCCAGCAGTAACTGCAAGCTACCAACAGGGGGCAGTAAGGAGAGTGGTATATTCCATGTGAGTGGAGGGAGAGAAAGATGGAGAATGACGGTTCACTCAGGACCATGAGAAGGTTGCGATTAACATCAGTCCACAGTTAATTCACACAGGACCATTACATACCTGGGATCACACAGGACCATTACATACCTGGGATCACACAGGACCATTACATGCCTGGGATCACACAGGACCATTACATACCTGGGATCACACAGGACCATTACATGCCTGGGATCACACAGGACCATTACATGCCTGGGATCACACAGGACCATTACATGCCTGGGATCACACAGGACCATTACATGCCTGGGATCACACAGGACCATTACATGCCTGGGATCACACAGGACCATTACATGCCTGGGATCACACAGGACCATTACATGCCTGGGATCACACAGGACCATTACATGCCTGGGATCACACAGGACCATGGCATACCTGGGATCACACAGGACCATGGCATACCTGGGATCACACAGGACCATTACATGCCTGGGATCACACAGGACCATTACATACCTGGGATCACACAGGACCATTACATACCTGGGATCACACAGGACCATTACATGCCTGGGATCACACAGGACCATTACATGCCTGGGATCACACAGGACCATTATATGCCTGGGATCACACAGGACCATTACATGCCTGGGATCACACAGGACCATTACATGCCTGGGATCACACAGGACCATGACATGCCTGGGGTCACACAGGACCATGACATGCCTGGGGTCACACAGGACCATGACATGCCTGGGATCACACAGGACCATTACATGTCTGGGATCACACAGGACCATGACATGCCTGGGATCACACAGGACCATGACATGCCTGGGATCACACAGGACCATGACATGCCTGGGATCACACAGGACCATTACATGCCTGGGATCACACAGGACCATTACATGCCTGGGATCACACAGGACCATTACATGCCTGGGATCACACAGGACCATTACATGCCTGGGATCACACAGGACCATGACATGCCTGGGACCACACAGGACCATGACATGCCTGGGATCACACAGGACACAGGACGGTTATATCCACGGGGCAAGTGGCTTTTTTAGGAAAGAAAACAAGCTTGACCGATGCGAACTAGATTGAAGGGTTAATTCTATCGATGTATGTTATTATTCTGGTGAGTTTATTTAGTCTTCTAGGGCAACATACAGTATAATGACCGAAGAGAAGCTGCATGCGTCTAATTATAGACAAGTTGAAAATAGCCTAACAAAATGTTTGAAATTATAAACAGTAACATAGGCCTTTCTAAAAAATGGTGTATACTGTACAGTGTACAGTGTATTTTCTATATTAGTGGTTTAGGGTCAGGTGAGGGTCTGACATTTTCACTTGATCACATATAGTCGTGCGGTTGCGGATGGATTATTAGCAATTGCAGGTGAACAAACTGCTGACCCGCGCATCACTACTGAGCACGGGTGCAGACACAAACAGGCCCAAACGCATGTGGCACTGCCAACGGTAAACGTGTTACAAATTACCTTTCAACTTTGACTGACTGTTTGCATAATCTACCTTGTACACTGTACTGTACAAACAGACCCCCTAATCTAATCTGTCTATACAGTTAATGGGTTATGATGTCTGCACGACCTTCCAGCGCCTCACAGTCACAGCAGAAGTTGCAACATTCCACACATAGAATGTAGAACTACTAGGACCTGTGGAAGTCTTGACCCTTGATATGATAATACTAATAAAATCTATCTGATGAGACTTTGGTCTGAACTAGGTCAACAAGGCGTTAAACCAGTTCAGACCGAAGTCTCATCAGACACATTTGAATTGCTTTGTCATGTCTCTACATGCCTCTCAGTTCTTTACGTTCACAGAGAAGTCAACAAGTAAGAAATGCTCCACCAAGTACCTGACCGAAGCACTACAAATAAAGTAGTGGGATAGCTAGAAAGTATGGGGCTAGATGACTACCAATGATAAAAAGCAAACTAAATTCCTGTTCACATGTTGAAAATGGCTAAATGACTCAAAAATGGAATGGAAGTAGAGAGTTTCAGTCCTTAGAATATCTTAGTCTTCCTGAAGATTCCAAAGTCATTCCAAAAATACTCAAAGATTCCAAGAGTTCTATGAGATTTTCCTGGGCTTCATTTGGAATGACAAAGACCTGTCCTCCTGCTCCTCATCTCCGGTTAGGAAGACATCTCTACCTATATATCTACAGAAACATCAGACATAAGATCAGTTTTTCTGGGAAATGAAATTACCAATTTATCAGTCAGCATGTGTCTGCCCAAGCCTGCATCTAGACAACAACTAACAACTGCATTTAATGGCATGAGGATGACTAAAAGGGCCATTGGCGGTGTTGGCTAGCAGCGAGGTCCAAGGTGAAAAGGTAGGACTGAACTGTAGAGCAAGAAGAAGCAGATCCATGACAGCAACATTGTCTAACATAAAATACCCAATCGCCATCAGACTGTATCCTGTGGAAGCAGACCCAAAGGAAACCACCTGGAGTATAGCCTATAACATCTCAGTGACCAGAAGGAATGAAGAGCCTGTCAAGACTGGTTGTGAATCCTTTCTTGATGCTGTACAGTCCACAATCTCAACAGATCACCCATAGGAATTCAATTGTCCCGACAGACTCCTTATCTAGCCCCACTGACAGCAGGATGCAGCTTATGATTCACTAGTCCTACCTACTGCATCTTTACAGGCAGCAAAGCAAAGCTGCTCTCATCTCACAGCCTAATATCTAGTATGCAGCATCCTACTGCAAAACCACTAAGGCAGGTATGGAGAAACTACTAAATGCTGAAAATGAAAGTCAGAAATGTAGTCACCATGTACAACAAAAAGCGCAAAAAAAACTACTTAAGAGCAGTAATGAGTGCAGAATTGAACTCTCCAGCCTATCATTCCAGCTGTAGCAACATGAGAATGGGGTCATGAAAACACTGCCCCCCCCCATGAAAAAAAGCATCCCACTTCCTGGTGGTGCGAGCTCACCTTGTTCCTACAGCGAGGGTCCCCGTCCGGGTCGGTGAGTTTCCCTCCGTACGCGGCAGGAAGCTGCTCTGGGTCTATGTAGTTCAACAAGACCTCCTGCCAGTTAGCTGCACAACACACAGGTGAGGAGAAAGACTGATGTTACCATGTTACATTTCAGTCATTTAGCAGAAGCTTATTCAGAGCGGATAACAGTTAGTACATTCATAACCTTCATCTACATGTAGGGTTAAGATGGGTATACAAACTGTATGTATTCACAACCTAGTGTGAGACTAATAGAAATGGCATCCATAGAGCTGACAATTCTTTACTCAGCATTCTAGAACAGTACATCTTTATGGGAACATTCCGATGTCGATAAGGAAGAGTCTCACCCCCCAGGATGATGATCTTGTTGCGGGTGATCTCACTCAGGAAGTGCTTGATGAGGTTGTAAGCCACAGGGAAAAGCTTAGGGGCTGAGGAGAGGTGGAGGGGAGAAAGGACCATGTAAACGACAGTATGGTGAGATACACTGGTGTCTCATACAGGTTTAAGAGATGTGAGACACAGTTGCGCAGCTTCGCCTCTCCCGAGTCCGTACGGGAGTTGCAGCAATGGGACAAGACTGTAACTACCAATTGGATTCCACGAAATTGGGGAGAAAAAGGGGTAAAAAGTACCACAAAATATATACAGTTGAAGTCGGAAGTTTACATGCACTTAGTTTGGAGTCATTGAAACTTTTTTTTTCAACCACTCCACAAATTTCTTGTTAACAAACTATAGTTTTGGCAAGTCGGTTAGGACATCTACTTTGTGCTTGACATAAGTAATTTTTCCAACAATTGTTTACAGACAGATTATTTCACTGTATCACAATTCCAGTGGGTCAGAAGTTTACACACACTAAGTTCACTGTGCCTTTTAAACAGCTTGGAAAATTCCAGAAAATGATGTCATGGCTTTAGAGGCTTCCGATTGGCTAATTGACATCATTTGAGTCAATTGGAGGTGTACCTGTGGATGTGTTTCAAGGAATACCTTCAAACTCAGTGCCTCTTTGCTTGACATCATGGAAAAATCAAAAGAAATCCGCCAAGACCTCAGAGAAAAAATGGTAGACCTTCACAAGTCTGATTCATCCTTGGGAGCATTTTCCAAACGCCTGAAGGTACCACGTTCAAATGTACAAACAATAGTACACAAGTATAAATACCGTGGGACCACGCAGCCGTCATACTGCTCAGGAAGGAGACGCATTCTGTCTCCTAGAGATGAACGTACTTTGGTGCGAAAAGTGCAAACCAATCCCAGAACTACACAAAGGACCTTGTGAAGATGCTGGAGGAGACAGGTACAAAAGTATCTATATCCACAGTAAAACGAGTCCTATATCAACATAACCTGAAAGGCCACTCAGCAAGGAAGAAGCCACTGCTCCAAAACCGCCATAAAAAAGCCAGACTACGGTTTGCAACTGCACATGGGGACAAAGATCGTACTTTTTGGAGAAATGTCCTCTGGTCTGATGAAACAAAAATAGAACTGTTTGGCCATAATGACCATCGTTATGTTTGGAGGAAAAAGGGAGAGGCTTGCAAGCCAAAGAACACCATCCCAACCGTGAAGCATGGGGGTGGAAGCATCATCTTGTGGGGGTGCTTTTCTGCAGGATGGACTGGTGCACTTCCCAAATAGATGGCATCATGAGGTAGGACAATTATGTGGATATTTTAAAGCAACATTTCAAGACATTAGTCAGGAAGTTAAAGCTTGGTCGCAAATGGGTCTTCCAAATGGACAATGACCCCAAGCATACTTCCAAAGTTGTGGCAAAATGGCTTAAGTACAACAAAGTCAAGGTATTGGAGTGGCCATAACAAAGCCCTGACCTAAATCCTATAGAAAATGTGTGGGCAGAACTGAAAAAGCATGTACGAGCAAGGAGGCCTACAAACCTGACTCAGTTACACCAGCTCTGTCAGGAGAAATGGGCCAAAATTCACCCAACTTATTGTGGGAAGCTTGTGGAAGGCTACCCGAAACATTTGACCCAAGTTAAACAATTTAAAAGGCAATGCTACTAATCGACATCAACTGTATATTTTAAATAAAGATATGTGAGACACACTACACAGGTAGGCTTACCACGGTGATACTAAGACATTTCACAATTTTGTTGTAGCCCTAAACTTGCGCACCTGATTCACATAATCAAGGGTTTGATGATTTGTTGACAAGTTGATTCAGGTGTGCTAGCTGTGGAATAGTTCAAATACCTGGAACGGTAGGGGGTCCCTACCCCCTGTGCTAGTGGTGATGAAACTTACCTTTGATGACAAAGAGTCTCTTGAGGCCCTCTGGGTAATTGTCTTCAAACATGGTCAGGATCTGTAGAGGTACAACAACAACACAACGATCACACAGTATCATCACATTCACACTCTGGATTCTACAGAACAGTGTGTGTGTGTGTGTGTGTGTGTGTGTGTGTGTGTACCTCTCCGTAAGTCTCGATGGCAGGCTTCCATAAATGTTTGAGACCCAGACCATCACAGTCATAGATCATAGTGATGGCTTCAACATGTCTCCCCAACTACAGCAGAGAGACAGAGGGAGGGAGGAGAGGAGTTTGAGAGACAGAGGAGTTTGTATCTAATCTCAGTAAGGAGAGAGTTTGTATCTAAGAGACAGGAGAGAGACAGGAGTTTGTATCTAATCTCAGAGAGAGAGACAGAGAGACGGAGAGAGAGAGAGTGAGAATGATGGAGAGAGTATCAAAGTATAATCTCAGATCTGTAACCCAGAGGTTTTAACAGATGACAAAGATTCTAGACAGGACCACTTCATTAGCGGTATCTAATCTCAGTAAGGTCAGTGCCAGGAGTTTGTATCTAATCTCAGTAAGGTTAGTGCCAGGAGTTTGTATCTAATCTCAGTAAGGAGTTTGTAAGGTTAGTATCTAATCTCAGTAAGGTTAGTGCCAGGAGTTTGTATCTAATCTCAGTAAGGTTAGTGCCAGGAGTTTGTATCTAATCTCAGTAAGGTTAGTGCCAGGAGTTTGTATCTAATCTCAGTAAGGTTAGTGCCAGGAGTTTGCCAGGAGTTTGTATCTAATCTCAGTAAGGTCAGTGCCAGGAGTTTGTATCTAATCTCAGTAAGGTCAGTGCCAGGAGTTTGTATCTAATCTCAGTAAGGTTAGTGCCAGGAGTTTGTATCTAATCTCAGTAAGGTTAGTGCCAGGAGTTTGTATCTAATCTCAGTAAGGTTAGTGCCAGGAGTTTGTATCTAATCTCAGTAAGGTTAGTGCCAGGAGTTTGTATCTAATCTCAGTAAGGTTAGTGCCAGGAGTTTGTATCTAATCTCAGTAAGGTTAGTGCCAGGAGTTTGTATCTAATCTCAGTAAGGTTAGTGCCAGGAGTTTGTATCTAATCTCAGTAAGGTTAGTGCCAGGAGTTTGTATCTAATCTCAGTAAGTTTAGTGCCAGGAGTTTGTCCTGGTCAGGTCATACTGTATGTTCAGGAACAATTCCAGGCCCTCCACATATGAATAAAACCCTCTCATACCCTCTCAGACTGCAGCTCACACTCCTTCTGCAGAATCTCACAGTCTCTGATCTTAGACTTGATGAAGTCCTGTTTAGACGCTGACAGGAAGAGGCCCTTGGGGTCCATGGGGCCGATGACATCCCACCAGATGGGGCTTCCCTCACGGTCGTACCCACACATCCCACCTGACAGGTACTTCTCTATCACCTGGACACAAATACAATGGTAACACACTATTAATACCATGGTAACGCACTGCAATTGCCATGATAACACTATGAATACCACGGTAACGCACTATTAACACCATGGTAACGCACTGCAATTGCCATGATAACACTATGAATACCACGGTAACGCGGCAGGGTAGCCTAGTGGTTAGAGCGTTGGACTAGTAACCGGAAGGTTTCAAGTTCAAACCCCCGAGCTGACAAGGTACAAATCTGTCGTTCTGCCCCTGAACAGGCAGTTAACCAACTGTTCCTAGGCCGTCATTGAAAATAAGAATTTGTTCTTAACTGACTTGCCTAGTTAAATAAAGGTAAAATAAAAAATATCACGGTAACACACTATTAATACCACGGTAACACACTATTAATACCATGAGAACACATTATTGATACCACGGTAACACACTATAAATACCATGAGAACACATTATTGATACCACGGTAACACACTATAAATACCATGAGAACACACTATTGATACCACGGTAACACACTATTAATACCATGAGAACACATTATTGATACCACGGTAACACACTATAAATACCATGAGAACACATTATTGATACCATGGTAACACACTATTACTACCATGAGAACACATTATTGATACCACGGTAACACACTATAAATACCATGAGAACACATTATTGATACCATGGTAACACACTATTAATACAACAGATCGGTACCTCTGGAGGCTGCCATTCTGTGGTGATTGTGTCTGCGTTCATGTGTTTCCTGAAGTCAAGGTGCTGAAATAAAACATGATAGAACAGTTTTTACATGTAATAGCATGTTCTTTGCACCCTTCCCCCCCCCTCGCTCTTACACAGGCATGCAAGACCGCACACACGCTCACACAGACAGGAGAACAGTGAGTATAGTGAGTTAAGTGGATCAGTCAGAGTGACTAATACCTGCATAAATACCCCCTCAGCATGAAAGGGATATCAAATATCACATGACATAAAGGTACAGTAGGCTTGGCTAAATTGTTTAATGAGATTAATGTTCCGCATTAGACTAAATACTGTTTTGTGAGCAGCACTTTTATGTGACACAATCCCTGCTATTTTCCATGGGTTTTCCCCACATTATTTCAGATGGCTTGTGTAAGGCTGGCTGGACAGACCACTAGTCACTCTAGGGCTAGTCTAATGGTAGCATTATTTCAGATGGCTTGTGTAAGGCTGGCTGGACAAACCACTGGTCACTCTAGGGCTAGTCTAATGGTAGCATTATTTCAGATGGCTTGTGTAAGGCTGGCTGGACAAACCACTGGTCACTCTAGGGCTAGTCTAATGGTAGCATTATTTCAGATGGCTTGTGTAAGGCTGGCTGGACAAACCACTGGTCACTCTAGGGCTAGTCTAATGGTAGCATTATTTCAGATGGCTTGTGTAAGGCTGGCTGGACAGACCACTGGTCACTCTAGGGCTAGTCTAATGGTAGCATTATTTCAGATGGCTTGTGTAAGGCTGGCTGGACAAACCACTGGTCACACTAGGGCTAGTCTAATGGTAGCATTATTTCAGATGGCTTGTGTAAGTAAGGCTGGCTGGACAAACCACTGGTCACTCTAGGGCTAGTCTAATGGTAGCATTATTTCAGATGGCTTGTGTAAGGCTGGCTGGACAGACCACTGGTCACACTAGGGCTAGTCTAATGGTAGCATTATTTCAGATGGCTTGTGTAAGTAAGGCTGGCTGGACAAACCACTGGTCACTCTAGGGCTAGTCTAATGGTAGCATTATTTCAGATGGCTTGTGTAAGGCTGGCTGGACAAACCACTGGTCACTCTAGGGCTAGTCTAATGGTAGCATTATTTCAGATGGCTTGTGTAAGGCTGGCTGGACAAACCACTGGTCACACTAGGGCTAGTCTAATGGTAGCATTGACAATATACAACAGATAGACAATAGCCATATAGCTACATGTTTCAATAAGAACAACATAGGAGAGGGGTGGACTGGGAGAGTTACCTTTCTCAGCATGGCCTCTGATTTGTTGACATTGAAGTTCCTGGCTGAGAGGAGAAAGAAGGGGCCAGGGAGAAAGGGGGAGAGAGAAGAGGAGGGGGGAGGGGTGAATAATAGCTATGGTTGTAGATAACAGCTGATGGTGATTGGGAATGTATGTGTGTGTGTATATGTGTGTATGTGTGTATGTGTGTGTATATGTATATATGTGTGTGTGTGTGTGTGTGTGTGTATATATGTGTGTGTGTGTGTGTGTGTGTGTGTGTGTATATGTATGTGTGTGTGTGTGTGTGTGTGTGTGTATATGTATATGTGTGTGTGTGTGTGTGTGTATATGTATATATGTGTGTGTGTGTGTGTGTGTGTGTGTGTATATGTATATATGTGTGTGTGTGTGTGTGTGTGTGTGTATATATGTATGTATGTGTGTGTGTATATGTATATATGTGTGTGTGTGTATATGTATATATGTGTGTGTGTGTGTGTGTGTGCGGTTATTCAACATGTATTATGTCTATTTGAGAAACACAGAGCATTTTTGTCCTCCACAACTAAAACATTACACAACAGACAACTACTAGCAAACAAAACAGGAAATGACCCCAAGTCCCCTTTTCGTTCATGAGAAGACGATGAGAGGCACTGGTTGCGTCCAAAATAGCTCCCTTTTCCATATTTAGTGCACTACTTATGGGTCCTGGTCAAAAGAAGTACACTGAGGGGGAATAGGGTGCCATTTGAGTACACTAGGGGGAATAGGGTGCCATTTGAGTACGCTAGGGGGAATAGGGTGCCATTTGAGTACACTAGGGGGAATAGGGTGCCATTTGAGTTCACTAGAGAGGGAACAGGGTTCCATTTGAAACGCACAGTGACTCGGTCAGCCATGGCTGTGAAGAATTAGTTTCCATCAGGGTTGGGCCTAATTCAAATCGAAGGCATGTGATTTGAATTTTACATTCAGAAATTTACAAACTTTTAAAATAAATAGCTTCTACTTTTCACTTTATTGAGAAGTCATTGAAAATGAACGTCCTTTTTTTCTATTATTGAATTGTGATTTTAATGTACTTCCTGAATTGACTGCCTTCAATTATAATTGGCTGAAACCCTGGTTTCCATCTCTCATTATATACCCAGACATTGCATTTATTCCTCACTCTGGGTTTCAGCCAATGAGCAGGGCAGAGCTGGTTGTGTCACCATGACAACAGACTATCGCTAGGTTCCATTAAAGATGGGAATCTGCGCCACTGGCCGCCCCACCACCATTGTTATTGTTTTTGTTGCCAAACTGAGCAGCAGTGTGGGAGAAAAAAATTGCAGCACAGGTGCTCTTCTATCGCTCGTGCAATGATGTCAGAGCAGGAAAAACTGTTGGTTGTTTGTTTGCAGTAACTTCTTTGTTGTAAAATTGCAAACAGACGTGGCTGCTTCACCATGAAAAATTCCAGCTTGAAGGGTCCTTTAAGAGATTTAAAGCATCCGGTCGCCTGCCTGAGGCTTCCTTCCACTGTGTGCCAAAACCTTATATCAGACCTCCCGCTTACAGTAGCAGCACTGTTCAGTACTGACCCAGAAGTACTGACCCAGAAGGGATAGGAGAGGATGCTAATACTCTAGCTAAGGTGATTAAGTGGCCAGCTGACAGCAGGGGTCAGTCAGTGGCTGTTTCCCAAACGGCATGCTACTACCTATATTGCTTAATATTGTTTAACATTATTTTTTTAATGACTACCTCATCTCTGTACCCCACACATACAATTACCTGTAAAGGTCCCTCAGTCGAGCAGTGAATTTCAAACACAGATTCAACCACAATGACCAGGGAGGTTTTCAAATGCCTCGCAAATAAGGGCACCTATTGGTAGATGGGTTCAAATAAAAAAGCAGACATTGACTAACCCTTTGAGCCTGGTGACGTTATTATTACACTTTGGATGGTGTATCAATACAGCCAGTCAGTACAAAGATACAGACGTCCTTCCTAACTCAGTTGCCGGAGAGGAAGGAAACCACTCAGGGATTTCAGACTGGCAGCTTCATTAAATAGTACCCGCAAAACACCAGTCTCAACGTCAACAGTGAAGAGGGGACTCCGGAATGCTGGCCTTCTAGGCAGAGTTGCAAAGAAAAAGACATATCTCAGACTGGCCAATAAAAGATTAAGATGGGCAAAAGCACACAGACACCGGACAGAGGAACTCTGCCTAGAAGGCCAGCATTCCAGAGTCGCCTCTTCATTGTTGACGTTGAGACTGGTGCTTTGAGGGTACTATTTAATGGAGTTGCCAGTTGAGGACTTGTGAAGCATCTGTTTCTCAAACTAGACACTCTAATGTACTTGTCCTCTTGCTCAGTTGTGCACCGGGGCCTCCCACTCCTCTTTCTATTCTGGTTAGAGACAGTTTGCGCTGTTCTGTGAAGGGAGTAGTACACAGTGTTGTAGGTGATCTTCAGTTTCTTGAAAATTTCTCGCATGGAATAGCCTTCATTTCTCAGAACAAGAACACACCGACGAGAAGAAAGTGCTGTATTTCTGATCAATTTTATGTTATTTTAAATGGACAAAAAACGTGTTTTTCTTTCAAAAACAAGGACATTTCTAAGTGACCCTAAACTTTTGAACGGTAGTGTATGTAAATTAGATATTTATGTATTTCATTTTCAATAAATCTGCAAGAATTTCTAAAAACATTTTGTTTTCACTTTGTCATTATGTGGTATTGTGTGTAGATGGGTGAATATATATATTTTTTAATCCATTTTGAATTGAGGCTGTAACACAGCAAAACATGGAAAAGGTCAAGGGGTACGAATATTTTCTGAAGGCAATGTAATTATCATGTTTCACATTGGATTTATTTTTCTCACCAACAGGAAAAAATGTCAGTCACATCTCGCACCCTACACTCTGTCCATCTCGCACCCTACACTCTGTCCATCTCGCATGTAAACAACTAGGCTACAGCTTTCCCGCTCCATAGCAAGATGCTTTATCCCAACTGATTGGTAGTAATGTGATTTCAGAGGTTTAAAAAGGAACTTCAAGGAATTATATAAACCTGTACTTTTGGGGGGTCAAAACTTTATTTTGCAGGTCGGAACAGTGGAATAGAACAAACAAAATTACGGTTTCATTCAGAATGAAACGATTGGAAAATAATTTAGGTTCCAACACCAGTTCTTAGCTCTTCAGGGTTCTAAAGCGGACCTTCGTTACAAGGAGCACACGTGCGCTTAAAGTTTTTAAAATGTAGGTGTAACGGATGTGAAATGGCTAGCTAGTCAGCGGTGCGCGCAAGTGGCGTTTCAATCGGTGACGTCACTTGCTTTGAGACCTTTGCGGCTTTTGTGGAGCGATGGGTAACGATGCTTCGTGGCTGACTGTTGTTGATGTGTGCAGAGGGCACCATATTTCAGGTTATAAATACTGCATCACCCATCTCATGTGTATATACTGTATATACTGTATTCTATACTGTATATACTGTATTCTATACCACTGTATCTTAGTCCAAGGCCTCTCTGACACACACACACACATACATACATATATATATATATATTCTTAATGCATTCCTTATTTAGATTTACGTGTATTTTGGGTTATGTTGTGAAACTGTTAGATATTACTTGTTAGATATTACTGCACGGTTGGAGCTAAGAACACAAGCATTTTGCTACACCCGCAATAACATTGCTAAACACGTGTATGGTGACCTTCCATTTTTTCGAGTGCACTGGTGGTCCTAAATTAAAATTCCAGGTCACACAACAAAATACTCAGGCTCAATATGTGAGTAAAATGGTTGCACTGTAGAGCCCTGCTGTTGGAGCCCTGCTGTTGGAGCAGGACTTTGACTGTGGGAAATCACCTTCCCCGTCAGCATATTGAATAGTCTAATCGCACTTCACAGCCTAACCTATGGACTGTGCGGTCATTAAATGGGATATCGGCCTACTCAGTAACACCCACAGAGCACAATTAGCTCTGAATGGTCAATACACAAGAGATGCATCTAGACAGGCTGCCTAATTCTGATATTTTTTTCCCCACTAATTGGACTTTTGACCAATCATATCAGATATTTTCACGTCAGATCTTTCTCAGAGCTGATCTGATTGGTCAAAAGAATTGGGCTGCCTGTCTAAACGCAGCCGTAGTCGTTGACTGGCGGGCTAATGTGGCTCATTTCAAACTGGCTTCAGAGTCCTGCAATAGATTAGCCTATACATCCAACTTGAATCAAGGCTTGGAGGTAAGGATGACAGCGGTGGTGTAGCCTAAAGGCGATACTGTATCAATAATAGGCCTAAGTGATATTGTATCTTCATAGCAAACAAACATTTTTATTTAACTAGGCAAGTAAGTAAATAACTTGTTTGAGTGGTAAGGGGAAAGTCTAGGAGTGAAGTCAGGAGAGGTGCATCTGTGACACACCAAAAGCGGACACTGATGTGGTGTTTCCAACAGCAAGGCTCAGTGCAACATGGCAATGACTGACATTCTTCATCAAATATTTTTTCTTTCTTTCTTTAATGTCGAAATAAACATGTCTCCAGCCCCAAATCAAACACTCACAACCTGAAAATATGTTTGTACATTGTACAATCATTTGGTGAGAGCGAGAGCCTCAAATATCACATTCATATCCACTGTATACATGAACTGAGGCAAAGTTGGGGCGGCAGGGTAGCCTAGTGGTTAGAGCATTGGACTAGTAACCGAAAGGTTGCAAGTTCAAATCCCCAAGCTGACAAGGTACAAAATCTGTCGTTCTGCCCCTGAACAGGCAGTTAACCCACTGTTCCTAGGCTGTCATTGAAGGTGTTCTTAACTGACTTGCCTAGTAAAATAAAGGTAAAAAAAAAAAAAGTTGTTTCCTGTTTCAGTCACGTCATTGGTCACGTTCCTGTGGGTCAAACAAACAAAAAAACCTTGTGATTGGTTGACGATAGAGCCTCCCACTATGCAGGTTGAAGTCGGTGAAGAGCAACTTTTGAAACTTGGAGTCAAAAACTACATTTCCCTTTGGTCACATTATTTTTGTTCCTGCAGTTGACATGGAGGCGCAAGTGAGACAAGTTGTATCCCTCGTAATGCAAAACACTTTGAAAGGCGACTTGACAGAAGTGATCCCCCATTGACAGTTGGTGTTCAGCAGTCATACAAGTATGCCTTATTTACTTTGAAGAACTACTAAAAATAGTGATTTTTGTCAGACAGCAGCTCTATAGAGATGAGATTATGACTTGGAATGAAATAATAAAGTCATCAAATAAAAGTAGTGTAATAAACACAACTGTAATGTTTTATTACAGTAAAGTCGCGTGTGTAAATGAAGGTTGTTAAGTGATCAGCAGTAATAGGCCGTCCCTACCATCATGGGACTTTTATTGATTGTTTTATTCAGTGTTGTTACAGTATTCAACCCACATAATGCATAGCGCAACAACAATAAAAAATCCTCGAAAACTAAATTGAAAACCGTGAATATTTTTTTTTTATAATCAAAACGAAACCCAACGGACCTCAAAAAGCACTAATCGTTCAGCACTAGTAACTGTAATGAATTACATTTAGATCCACGGGCATACAAAATGGGGGCCGTGGTCAAGTTTCCCATCCCTGGTCTAGACAGACCAGACCATTTTACCTCTGAGTGATGTTGCTATGCAACACCAGACTTGTTCAATGTTTGCATGAAAAAAAAGAAGAAGAAAAAAAGGTCAACAACCTCTGGGTTCACCCAGTCTTCCTGTCACGTGGGTCACGATAGTGTACGTCCCCTGAAATCTGTTGGATGATGTCTACAGTAACACAGCTACAGATCTTTATTCTCTAAACAAAATGGCACAGTGATTTCCCATGTCATGGCTCTTCCACACAGCAGCATGCGACTGGTGCAATAATTTGCCTTGGATTCAAATGTCTTTCCACTTTTTAAAAACACGTTCCCATTTACAGCAACAACCTGGGGAATAGTTACAGGGGAGAGGAGGGGGGGTGAATGAGCCAATTATAAGTTGGCAATGATTAAGTAGCCATGAAGATACAGTATGAGGGCCAGATTGGGAATTTAGCCAGGACACCAAGGTTAACACCCCTAATCTTATGATAAGTGCCATGGGATCTCTCAGCTTTTAAAGAAACCTTTGTGAACCATGATAATTGCTCTCTCTCCCTTGAAACCTGTTTTACAGGTTTAATGTGCATTGCCCTAAATAACAATGATGCACAGAGAGCCAGTGTGAGTTCAGCCCAGTCCCATCTAGAACAAGCAGGAGCTACACTTCCTGGGGTCCACAAACACTAAACATGACAAGTAACAAAACACTGGTACACTAACAGACAAGGACAGACACATTTAAAATACTAAAGAAAACAAACAATACTCTCACTCTCTGTGTTCCTGCAACTTCTCACTTTCTGTGTTCCTGCAACCTCTCACTCTCTGTGTTCCTGCAACCTCTCACTCTCTGTGTTCCTGCAACCTCTCACTCTCTGTGTTCCTGCAACCTCTCACTCGACCAATCAACTCTAGACCACAGACACTAACAATATCCATGTCCAAGCTAAACAACTTGGTTTCTAAATGTTCTCTCTTTCTCAAACTCTTCCCCCATAACACTCAACTGAAGGCATTTACTGTAAGCAGGTTTTGTAAGTTCCCTAAAGGTCGCTTTCTATTTGAAAAGCTGTTGGTTACTTCTATGTGTTGAAAAACTATTGAGAAATACAAGTTTCAACTGCTGAAATTGTTCTGGTCAAACCACAATATCTGCGCCTGCTTTTTCTGCGTGTTCAATGTGACTTCTTCCATAGAGTATCCCAGTAACCCAGCTAGACCTGAGAGTTTGTCCATACACAAGCATGGTCTTATTAACAGCCTTACAGCTCTCCTAACAGAATATTATACTAGTCCAACTCCAAGCCCACCACCATGCCGTGATGAAGCAACAGCTGTAGTTAGCCTCAGTCTCCCACCAACTTTACCTCTGAGCCAGCGCAACAGGAAGTGGTCATGATGAGCAGGAAGTAGTGGAAGAACGTCCTGAATCCTCTCTCGAAACTGCCCAAGGATGAAACGGGGTGGCAGTGATAGCGAGAGAGACAGAGAGAGAGAGAGACAGAGAGAGAGAGACAGAGAGAGAGGCCAAAGGTGTGTTAGTGATAGACAAGGGTTTAGTTGTTTTTATTTTACCTTTATTTAACCAGTCAAGTCAGTTAAAGAACAAATTCTTATTTTCAATCACGGCCTGGGAACAGTGGGTTAACTGCCTGTTCAGGGGCAGAACGACAGATTTGTACCTTGTCAGCTCGGGGGTTTGAACTCACAACCTTCCGGTTACTAGTCCAACGCTCTAACCACTAGGCTACCCTGCCGCCCCATGTAAACATGAATGAAAGCACATGATATGAAATTAATTGTTATATGAAAATCACAGACACTTGTCTAAAATCACATGCAATCCACCTCAAAATGTGGAAGTTAATCAAAGCGCATATGTCAAAATAAATTCAATAGTGTGACTTTGAGGGAAATTCCTATTTTCAATCATAAGTTAACAATCACAAAAATAAGTCCACTAGAGAGCACACTCAGACATCAAGTTTAATATCATAAAATAAGACCGATGAAACCATAATCATACACACTGCCTCAATCTGTGACACTACTGTCACACGTCTGTTGATTCTGGCATGTTAAAATGTGTTATGTAGAGATACGTAGATAACACAAACAATCAGATAGCTGCTTGTATGTTTGAGCATGTTAACAATCAGATAGCTGCTTGTATGTTTGAGATGTGATATAACATAAACAATCAGATAGCTGATATAAACACAAACAATCAGATTTGTATGTTTTGTGATATAAACATAAACAATCAGATAGCTGCTTGTATGTTTGAGCTTTGTGTGATATAAACATAAACAATCAGATAGCTGCTTGTATGTTTGAGCTTTGTGTGATATAAACATAAACAATCAGATAGCTGCTTGTATGTTTGAGCTTTGTGTGATATAAACATAAACAATCAGATAGCTGCTTGTATGTTTGAGCTTTGTGTGATATAAACATAAACAATCAGAAAGCTGCTTGTATGTTTGAGCTTTGCGTGATATAAACATAAACACAAGACAATATTAGAAAGTTGACATAAAAGCACAGTAACGAACCAAGACCGGAGAAACTCAATTCCATAAGCTATAAATAATGTTACATAATATCTTGAGAATTCATTCATGGAATAATAGGCCTTCAGGAGGTTGATGTCAAATCCAGTTAGGTTAGGTTTAAATCAGAATTATGAGATAGTAAGTCTGGATCATGGACATTGAATAGTCCTGCAGCTGGATTATTCTAAACGGGCAATCTGGGTTTCAAACAATAACAAAGCATTTACCCCGCCACTTTATTTTGGTAAACTGCTGAGGGAATGTCGCATGAGAGATGTAACCGCTCTCAAATAAATAGACACAAGGCATCTAAAATATGGATGCCAGGACTAACCATACATGACATCAAAATGATAGTTTTAAACATGTTTGGAAGCTATACAGTGTTTGTTTACAATTACATTGTTTACAAACAGTTGAGTAAACAAGCATAGATTTGGGGTTCTGATGGGGTAAGACCGTTGCTCATGAGGCATTTTTAAGTTACATTCTTCCTGAATCAATGGCTATATAGTAATAATTTAAATGTCGAAAAATGGATGTACCAATCCCAGATTCCCCCTTTAATGGGTAGAATTGTATTCGTTAATTCTGATGTCAACTAGATGTCATCCAATAGGCACCCAACTCGCATCAACAAAACATCTTCAATCCATTAATATGGAACAATATCACCACAAACTTTCTCTCTCATTTGCCATCCCCCCCATGATTCAGAATATATCATTTTCATAGTCATGGCATATTTGTTAAAGTGCTATTGAAGATTGAAATCAGGAAGAACAAAAAAGTGTGGATTGTTCTATCCTCCCCTGATTCAGAATACATCATGTTCATACTCATGGCATGCTTAGCTCAATAGCTATTGACGGCAGAATACCGAATATCCAATATGAAACTAATTTGACCTCGGTGCTCTCGCCTACACACCAACGGTAATTTGATATCTGTGAGTATCAGCGCATTTACGAACGCAACCGATACAGATTAGGGTAGGGGATATAGGCTACTGAATATCGGTGCAGCTATTGCGCTGTTTCTCCTGCATGTTGTTGGAAGACCAAGGCAAAAGTAATACGACGTTTGGGACACACCAGTTATGCTTTTTGATAATCATATATTGACTTAACGTGAGTATTTTTCTCCAATAAACAAATGACTTGCATTAACACGTGGTTTTGTTTAGGCATTTTAGTTTGATATTTGCCAGTGTGAAACCAACTTGATCAGATTAAACTCTGAATCGAACTAGGCATACAGCTCAGAACTGTGTGAAAACGCCCTTATAGAGAAACTTCAGGGAGAACGACATGATGCAATAATATTCTATTGGTAGTTACAATTAACTGTAGCCATATGTTTTCTAGGTTCCAGGTGTTACCGTTCTCAACAGTACCGGCGATTGTCACTTCGACAAACATAAATAATTGCTACACAAAAACAGAAATGTAGCCTACAATACAGGTATTTACCTCTTCCAATGCCCCTGCCTGCTTCGGGCTGAGGTCGCCAACCCTGCCGCTCATCACGTCACGTCAAAGCACACACAAAAAAAGCTGTTTTTCTGCCGTCAATGGAAGTTTAAGAACGACACACTGCTGTCCCAGTTGCTGGACTGACTGCAGTCGGTCTGTCACGGTATCGTACTGTATGGTGACGCTCGACGGGGGCGCTGTTCTCTTCTCCATCCCTGTCTGTCAAGTCGTAAATGTGTAAATTCCAGAGGAAACACCCACACCCTGACTTGCCAAGTTAATTAAAGGTTACACATAGGAGAGAAAGCCAAACATTTTACGTGACTTAGCAGACGCTCTTCACACAAGGACACATTTGTAGATTTTTCACATAGTCAGCTCGGGATTCGAACCAGCAACGTTTACAGTTACTAACCCAACGCTCTTGACCGCCAGGCTAAAACCAACATTTACATTGGGCAAAATAAGAATGAAACATGCCATCACAAGTTTAAACTTATCAAAAGCAATTAATGTAGATCCCTTTCAAGTTGGTGGCAGAACAATAGTGGAGTTCTTATAGAACGCCAGAAAAAGAAGCCTCTATTTACATATTGCTTATGAGTGCATTTCACACTACTTTTGGATTTTAAGGCTCATATGAATGTCCTGCTTAATACAATGTTTGTCATCATTGCAAATCAACTGCATTACAGTTAAAAAACACTTCTACTTCAACCAGTAAAATGGCTCTAAGGCTATCTTTTGCTACAATCAATCAAATGTCACAAAGTGCTGTACAGAAACCCAGCCTATAACCCCAAACAGCAAGCAATGCAGGTGTAGAAGCACAGTGGCTATAAAAAAAACTCCCCAGAAAGGCCAAAACCTAAAAAGAAACCTAGAGAGGAACCAGCCTCTGAGGGGTGGCCAGTCCTCTTCTGGCTCTGCCGGGGGGAGATTATAACAGAACATGGCCAAGATGTTCAAATGTTCATAAAGATACCCCGGGACAGGGCCAAACAGGCAGGATATAACCCCACCCACTTTGCCAACGCACAGCCCCCACACCACTAGAGGGATATCTTCAACCACCAACCTACTACCATGAGACACGAAGACCTCCCCCATGGCACGAACCCGAGGGGGGCGCCAACCCAGACAGGAAGATCACATCAGTGACTCAACCCACTCAAGTGACGCACCCCTCCTAGGGACGGCATGGCAGAGCACCAGTAAGCCAGTGACTCAGCCCCTGTAATAGGGTTAGAGGCAGAGAATCTCAGTGGAGAGATGGGAACCGGCCACATCAATCAGCGTTACCATTCTAGCTAACAGGCAATCTCAATTAGGCTATATCACTGAACGTTCTAGCTAACAGGCAATCTCAATTAGGCTATATCACTGAACGTTCTAGCTAACAACTGCAGCACAAAATAGTTATTTTGCAAAGAACACATCCAAATATAATCTTAGCGCTTTTCAAGCAAGAATCAAAACATCATTGTAAGCATATGAGCACCCAAAGAGGTTATTTTGTTAAGAAGTAATATAGGCTATGTTGAATGGGCGCAGACGGCTGTTGCTTTCTTACGAGTCTGTGCCTGAGGTCAATGTGTCGCGTACCGGAAAAGGGTCTAAGCTTTGCAACAGAAACATCAAACGCAAGACAAGAAGGGTCTGTATGCTTATGGATAATTCCTCTTTCCTTTCATCTTAGGCAAGGCCAAACGAGTCAATTAATTGTTGTATAATTTTTCTAGTACCCAAAACGGAAATTGAATACCGACTCGTTTTCTTGTCTATGGTTGTCAAATTGAGTAACAGAAAACAAGTAACAACAAAATGTATCAAATGTTTATTTTTTCTTTTAGTTCATACCTGGAAGTACACGCCCCCTAATATATTATTCAGGAGAATAGCGGCAGTGTTTACAGTCTGGCTCGAGCTGCAGTATCAGCAGCACAGACAGGGTTGCCATGTTCGCGGTTTTTCCCAAAATTAGGCTACTTTGAAAATGTATTGTTCGCGGATTGTACGTTTTTTGGACTACTAAATTGCACCGCGGCTGCAATGGCATTTCTCTTTTTTATTATCAATTCATTTCACTGGGCTGCTGTTGACTATCGGGTAGTGAAGCAGGCTGCTGTTGCTGAGTGAGTGAGTGAGTGTCGGCGAATAGCTTCGTATACAGTCATTGAAAGGGAGGGGTATGCCAGCTGTGAAACAGAAGAGTCGTTGTCTGTTCTTTTGAGTTTTGATGTTGAGTCTTTGCCTGACAAAATGTTAGGATATATAAATTATCCTGTACGAGATTGTAAGCTGAATACATTGCGTTGTTACAGGTGTCAAGTTGATGTGCATGTGGCAGCATTGTGTAGGAGGGAGGTTCCTATGTGGCAGCATTGTGTAGGAGGGAGGTTCCTATGTGGCAGCATTGTGTAGGAGGGAGGTTCCTATGTGGCAGCATTGTGTAGGAGGGAGGTTCCTATGTGGCAGCATTGTGTAGGAGGGAGGTTCCTATGTGGCAGCATTGTGTGTGGGAGGGAGGTTCCTATGTGGCAGCATTGTGTAGGAGGGAGGTTCCTATGTGGCAGCATTGTGTAGGAGGGAGGTTCCTATGTGGCAGCATTGTGTAGGAGGGAGGTTCCTATGTGGCAGCATTGTGTAGGAGGGAGGTTCCTATGTGGCAGCATTGTGTAGGAGGGAGGTTCCTAGGTGTGAGAAGTGTGCAGAAGGAAGGGCATGAGACAAAGGAATGTGTAGCATTGGGGAAATGAGTGGTATGTGGTAATTATAGGTGTGCCCATGGAGCTGGGGATCAGAGACGTCCTGTGCGAGGGAGGCAGGTTGAGCTTTCCAGGGTCAGAGTAGTGCAGAAGTCGTATGCTGAGGCAATGAAGAAAGTAGAGGAAGATGGGTCAAGGGAGAGGACTGGTGTCAGTAGTAGATCTGTACAGAGGGAGGGACTGAGAGGTGGTGTCAGTAGTAGATCTGTACCAGTACAGAGGAAGGGATCCTGAGAGGACTGGTGTCAGTAGTAGATCTGTACCAGTACAGATCCTGAGAGGTGGGAGGGATCCAGTACAGAGGAGGGATCCTGAGAGGACTGGTGTCAGTAGTAGATCTGTACCAGTACAGAGGGAGGGACCTGAGAGGACTGGTGTCAGTAGTAGATCTGTACCAGTACAGAGGAAGGGATCCTGAGAGGACTGGTGTCAGTAGTAGATCTGTACCAGTACAGAGGAAGGGATCCTGAGAGGACTGGTGTCAGTAGTAGATCTGTACCAGTACAGAGGAGGGATCCTGAGAGGACTGGTGTCAGTAGTAGATCTGTACCAGTACAGAGGAAGGGATCCTGAGAGGACTGGTGTCAGTAGTAGATCTGTACCAGTACAGAGGGAGGGATCCTGAGAGGACTGGTGTCAGTAGTAGATCTGTACCAGTACAGAGGGAGGGACCTGAGAGGACTGGTGTCAGTAGTAGATCTGTACCAGTACAGAGGGAGGGACAGAGGACTGGTGTCAGGGATACCAGTGATCTGTACCTACAGAGGGAGGGAGGACTGGTGTCAGTAGTAGATCTGTACCAGTACAGAGGGAGGGATCCTGAGAGGACTGGTGTCAGTAGTAGATATGTACCAGTACAGAGGGAGGGATCCTGAGAGGACTGGTGTCAGTAGTAGATCTGTACCAGTACAGAGGGAGGGATCCTGAGAGGACTGGTGTCAGTAGTAGATCTGTACCAGTACAGAGGGAGGGACCTGAGAGGACTGGTGTCAGTAGTAGATCTGTACCAGTACAGAGGAGGGATCCTGAGAGGACTGGTGTCAGTAGTAGATCTGTACCAGTACAGAGGAAGGGATCCTGAGAGGACTGGTGTCAGTAGTAGATCTGTACCAGTACAGAGGAAGGGATCCTGAGAGGACTGGTGTCAGTAGTAGATCTGTACCAGTACAGAGGGAGGGATCCTGAGAGGTGGTGTCAGTAGTAGATCTGTACCAGTACAGAGGAGGGATCCTGAGAGACTGGTGTCAGTAGTAGATCTGTGAGAGGACAGTAGTAGATCTGTACCAGTACAGAGGAGGGTACAGACTGGGAGGGATACCAGTACAGAGGAGGGAGAGGACTGGTGTCAGTAGTAGATCTGTACCAGTACAGAGGGAGGGATCCTGAGAGGACTGGTGTCAGTAGTAGATCTGTACCAGTACAGAGGGAGGGATCCTGAGAGGACTGGTGTCAGTAGTAGATCTGTACCAGTACAGAGGAAGGGATCCTGAGAGGACTGGTGTCAGTAGTAGATCTGTACCAGTACAGAGGGAGGGATCCTGAGAGGACTGGTGTCAGTAGTAGATCTGTACCAGTACAGAGGAGGGATCCTGAGAGGACTGGTGTCAGTAGTAGATCTGTACCAGTACCAGTACAGAGGAGGGACAGAGGACTGGTGGAGTAGGACCTGAGAGGACTGGTGTCAGTAGTAGATCTGTACCAGTACAGAGGAGGGATCCTGAGAGGACTGGTGTCAGTAGTAGATCTGTACCAGTACAGAGGGAGGGATCCTGAGAGGACTGGTGTCAGTAGTAGATCTGTACCAGTACAGAGGGAGGGATCCTGAGAGGACTGGTGTCAGTAGTAGATCTGTACCAGTACAGAGGGAGGGACCTGAGAGGACTGGTGTCAGTAGTAGATCTGTACCAGTACAGAGGGAGGGATCCTGAGAGGACTGGTGTCAGTAGTAGATCTGTACCAGTACAGAGGGAGGGATCCTGAGAGGACTGGTGTCAGTAGTAGATCTGTACCAGTACAGAGGGAGGGATCCCTGAGGGAGGGATCCTACAGAGGGAGGACTGGTGTCAGTAGTAGATCTGTACCAGTACAGAGGAAGGGACCTGAGAGGACTGGTGTCAGTAGTAGATCTGTACCAGTACAGAGGGAGGGATCCTGAGAGGTGGTGTCAGTAGTAGATCTGTACCAGTACAGAGGGAGGGATCCTGAGAGGTGGTGTCAGTAGTAGATCTGTACCAGTACAGAGGGAGGGATCCTGAGAGGTGGTGTCAGTAGTAGATCTGTACCAGTACAGAGGGAGGGATCCTGAGAGGACTGGTGTCAGTAGTAGATCTGTACCAGTACAGAGGGAGGGATCCTGAGAGGACTGGTGTCAGTAGTAGATCTGTACCAGTACAGAGGGAGGGATCCTGAGAGGTGGTGTCAGTAGTAGATCTGTACCAGTACAGAGAGAGTATAGTATATACCAGTACAGAGGAAGAGGCCAACAAGTGAAATATGTTTCAGTAAGATTGGATTTATAGCATTTATAGAAATGGTTATCAACTGTACTGCAGGGGCAGAACGTAAGTGGCAGAAAATGGAGGTTGTGATGTCTGCGAGACCTGTCATCAGAGTTACAGAGTGTAGTAAGTGGTGGTGTCCCATCCGGTCAGGCTGTTGGCCTGAGGTACGACTAAATCTATTTAAAAGGTGGAGTAGGGTGGTGTTTATTTTTTGTGTATTTCATTTGAAATTGTTTGTTTATTAGTATCATTTTTTTTAAAGTGTAATGTTAGATGGTATTTGTTTATTTATTTCAAGCAAAGTATAAGGGAGTAATACTCCAGTCTAGTAGGTTGGCGTTAATGCAACATTTATTGACTGCCAACCGCCGTTAAACCTCATGGAAGAAGAGGGGCGGGCTGGACGGGTGTGTGTGTAGTACTGTTGAGCACCCGATTAGACTACGATCACCCCATTAGAAGGTGGAAATCGTCATACCAATCCCACCATTCATATGGTGAATGTGGTACCTCACACTTACTGGTGCATGCACCCTGTGTTAACCATTCATTGGGTGGTTGTATGGGGGGTGATAAGTGCCAGAATTAAGCCTCGTGAAGCTACAAATACCTCTCACCAAGTCACCAAACGTCTTCCTATCGCCATAAAATACCACCATGGATTAACATGGACTGTCAATGGAGATGTTTTTTTCCTGTGGTGTCAAATTGCCAACGCGTTCATGTCATGTGACACATCACGTGTCAGTTTGTATGTTTATTATGGAAGATCTTACTATGAATGCCTTAAAAATGTCTACATGTGTTATGCGTCACGGGTTAGTTAGTTTAGTTTATTATTAAAGCTCTCACCATGAACACCTTACAAATGTTTACACGATGTCCAGAGTAATCTAATCAATTCAATTTGTCAATTTAGCTAAAATAGCCATATCACATCAATACAAAAATTATTAGGTTAGTTGTTATCACAGCCAGCCACCTTTACTGTGCCTATTTCTCACATCAATACAGACAGAAGGGCTTTTTAGCCCTATTCAGAAATAAGATCCTAGGTCTCTAGCATTCAAAACAACTCAAATCAATCTCTGACTTCAGTGCGTTCAAGACAACCGGGAAAACAGAAAAAGAAGATCTCAGACTGAGATTTCTTTTTTAACGGTATTCTACGGTACTCGGAATTTCAATTCTGACACCCTGGCATCTTTGCCTGACCTGAACATCACTGATATCATGATTTGACCCCCCTCAGAGTTTCCAGTTTAGTGGATTAACGGACACAATCATTGTCACCATTCAATCCTTAGGCTCAGCATATTTCTGTAGAGATGTGGTTAAAAGCAGGGCTCGATTTGAGGGGGTGTGTGAGGATAGAGGCCTAACCCGGGTTATAGAGACAGATAAAAAGCATAGGCTACCCCTTGTTGGTTTAGCCTTAGAAAAAACACTGGTCCAGATTATACAAAGCAATCTAGGCAAAAACAATGATTAACTCTACGATTATATCCACATAGTCTACTAGCCTATCGAAGGTCTTGCTCTGACTCAACATGGTTTCTTGCTAGACCTATTTATGACAACACTCACTTTTAAATGAAAAGCAAGTGTCACTGACACAGGGAAATATGGTTGTTTAATTAAATACGCCACAATTAGTGGTAGGCTAGCATATTAGTGGAAGGCTAGTTTATTAGTGGTAGGCTAGCATATTAATGGAAGGCTAGTTTATTAGTGGTAGGCTAGCATATTAATGGAAGGCTAGTTTATTAGTGGTAGGCTAGCATATTAGTGGAAGGCTAGTTTATTAGTGGTAGGCTAGCATATTAATGGAAGGCTAGTTTATTAGTGGTAGGCTAGCATATTAATGGAAGGCTAGTTTATTAGTGGTAGGCTAGCATATTAGTGGAAGGCTAGTTTATTAGTGGTAGGCTAGCATATTAATGGAAGGCTAGTTTATTAGTGGTAGGCTAGCATATTAGTGGAAGGCTAGCTGGAAGGCTAGTTTATTAGTGGTAGGCTAGCATATTAGTGGAAGGCTAGTTTATTAGTGGTAGGCTAGCATATTAGTGGAAGGCTAGTTTATTAGTGGTAGGCTAGCATATTAATGGAAGGCTAGTTTATTAGTGGTAGGCTAGCATATTAATGGAAGGCTAGTTTATTAGTGGTAGGCTAGCATATTAGTGGTAGGCTAGCATATTAATGGAAGGCTAGTTTATTAGTGGTAGGCTAGCATATTAATGGAAGGCTAGTTTATTAGTGGTAGGCTAGCATATTAGTGGAAGGCTAGTTTATTAGTGGTAGGCTAGCATATTAATGGAAGGCTAGTTTATTAGTGGTAGGCTAGCATATTAGTGGAAGGCTAGTTTATTAGTGGTAGGCTAGCATATTAGTGGAAGGCTAGTTTATTAGTGGTAGGCTAGCATATTAGTGGAAGGCTAGTTTATTAGTGGAAGGCTAGCATATTAGTGGAAGGCTAGTTTATTAGTGGTAGGCTAGCATATTAATGGAAGGCTAGTTTATTAGTGGTAGGCTAGCATATTAATGGAAGGCTAGTTTATTAGTGGTAGGCTAGCATATTAATGGAAGGCTAGTTTATTAGTGGTAGGCTAGCATATTAGTGGAAGGCTAGTTTATTAGTGGTAGGCTAGCATATTAATGGAAGGCTAGTTTATTAGTGGTAGGCTAGCATATTAGTGGAAGGCTAGTTTATTAGTGGTAGGCTAGCATATTAGTGGAAGGCTAGTTTATTAGTGGTAGGCTAGCATATTAGTGGAAGGCTAGTTTATTAGTGGAAGGCTAGCATATTAGTGGAAGGCTAGTTTATTAGTGGTAGGCTAGCATATTAGTGGAAGGCTAGTTTATTAGTGGTAGGCTAGCATATTAGTGGAAGGCTAGCATATTAGTGGAAGGCTATGCCTAAAGGCAAAATACCAAAAAGATAGGATCGTTATGGGTCTGTCCATAGACCACAAAGTTTAACAGATAAACATTTTTTTTATTCAGGAGAATAGCATTGAATCAGGCTATTCAATTTCAGTGCAGTTGCCTTCTTACGCATAACCGTAGTCTAAATGGAACTGAAAAACAGCCTGTTTAGATCACAGATCAGGATAAAGCCTGAACATTTAATCTATATTTGTCATTGATTTAGCCCACAATCGCCTACAGATTTGATACACACGAAGGCCTATATTTACTCTGGATTTGACAAACAATAGATTGACTAGGATCCTTTGACTTTTCCCCACATATTTGTTCCCAATTAGGCTACATGTAGTCCTATTGTGATTAATGATATTTACTATAATCTCGGGGTAAAAACTAAAAATATATTGTTTCGATGCCCCCGTTCACACATATTAATGTTACTTACCTTAGATTACAAAACCAGCTAATTTCCACTCCATCCATATGCAAATACAAGTGATTCATACACTGGCTTTTCTGGCTGTCACCAACCTGGCAATATTTAAGATTTAAATATATAAACTTAGTTATTTTTTGGGGTACGGATGTGTGTCAATTTACTTTCAAAGATTTCCTGTATACTCACATGACAATCATAGCCTGAAATACTGCATTTTGGTGGGTGGAATAGAGAGGAGGGTGCTGTGTGGGTGGGATAGAGAGGAGGTGGAATAGACAGGAGGTGGGTGGAATAGAGAGGTGGGTGCTGTGTGGGTGGAATAGAGAGGTGGGTGCTGTGTTGGTGGAATAGAGAGGAGGGTGCTGTGTGGGTGGAATAGAGAGGTGGGTGCTGTGTTGGTGGAATAGAGAGGAGGGTGCTGTGTGGGTGGAATAGAGAGGTGGGTGCTGTGTGGGTGGAATAGAGAGGTGGGTGCTGTGTGGGTGGAATAGAGAGGAGGGTGCTGTGTGGGTGGAATAGAGAGGTGGGTGCTGTGTGGGTGGAATAGAGAGGAGGTGGGTGGAATAGAGAGGTGGGTGCTGTGTGGGTGGAATAGAGAGGAGGTGGGTGGAATAGAGAGGTGGGTGCTGTGTGGGTGGAATAGAGAGGAGGTGGGTGGAATAGAGAGGAGGTGGGTGGAATAGAGAGGTGGGTTCTAGGTGGGTGGAATAGAGAGGTGGTGCTGTGTGGGTGGAATAGAGAGGAGGGTGCTGTGTGGGTGGAATAGAGAGGAGGTGGGTGGAATAGAGAGGTGGTGGGTGCTGTGTGGGTTGGAGGTTCTGCCCGTCACCTGTTCTCAACAGGCAGCCAGTCAGTCTCAGAAGGGGGACTTAAAAAGGGAGAGTGCAAAGTCCAGGCACTGCTGCTCTCTTTGTTCTGAGTGTTTGCAGTGCTAGTGTTTTTATTTAATATGTGTATCTCACATATTATGTGCCCAGTATGATGGAGCAAGAAAACTTTCTGAGCAGATAATGACAACATGACAATAACAATGTAGATGATGTAATGATCAGGTGGACCCATGTCTGGGTGTTGGGCAGAACCCCTAGGTCCTGGAGAACAGGTAATGGAGGATATCAGGTGGATCCATGTCTGGGTGTTGGGCAGAACCCCTAGATCCTGGAGAACATGTAATGGAGGACATCAGGTGGATCCATGTCTGGGTGTTGGGCAGAACCCCTAGATCCTGGAGAACATGTAATGGAGGACATCCGGTGGATCCATGCGTGGGTGTTGGGCAGAACCCCTAGATCCTGGAGAACATGTAATGGAGGACATCAGGTGGATCCATGTCTGGGTGTTGGACAGAACCCCTAGATCCTGGAGAACATGTAATGGAGGACATCAGGTGGATCCATGTCTGGGTGTTGGACAGAACCCCTAGGTCCTGGAGAACAGGTAATGGAGGACATCAGGTGGATCCATGTCTGGGTGTTGGACAGAACCCCTAGGTCCTGGAGAACAGGAGCAGAGTTAAAGAGAACAGGGTAGGAGACAGACGTAAACAAGCAAACACACCGGTGAGGGATGGTCCCTGGAAAAGATGAGAGGTGAGGGATGGTCCCTGGAAAAGATGAGAGAGGTAAGGGATGGTCCCTGGAAAAGATGAGAGGTAAGGGATGGTCCCTGGAAAAGATGAGAGGTAAGGGATGGTCCCTGGAAAAGATGAGAGAGGTGAGGGATGGTCCCTGGAAAAGATGAGAGAGGTGAGGGATGGTCCCTGGAAAAGATGAGAGAGGTGAGGGATGGTCCCTGGAAAAGATGAGAGAGGTGAGGGATGGTCCCTGGAAAAGATGAGAGGTGAGGGATGGTCCCTGGAAAAGATGAGGGAGTGAGGGATGGTCCCTGGAAAAGATGAGAGGGGTGGAAAAGATGAGGGATGGTCCCTGGAAAAGATGAGAGGTGAGGTATGGTCCCTGGAAAAGATGAGGGATGGTCCCTGGAAAAGATGAGAGAGGTGAGGGATGGTCCCTGGAAAAGATGAGAGGTGAGGGATGGTCCCTGGAAAAGATGAGGGAGTGAGGGATGGTCCCTGGAAAAGATGAGAGGGGTAAGGGATGGTCCCTGGAAAAGATGAGAGGTGAGGTATGGTCCCTGGAAAAGATGAGGGATGGTCCCTGGAAAAGATGAGAGAGGTGAGGGATGGTCCCTGGAAAAGATGAGAGAGGTAAGGGATGGTCCCTGGAAAAGATGAGAGAGGTGAGGGATGGTCCCTGGAAAATAGTCATCAACCAGGTAGTTCTGAGGCATGGTCCTAGGGCTCAGGTATGTGGGTGTATATATATATATATATACACACACACACAACACCGCCCCCTTTGGTAGTTCTATCTTGGCTGAAAATTTTATAGTTAGTGATGGAGATTTCAGGGTTTTCCTAAGCCAGGATTCAGACACGGCTAAGACATCCGGGTTGGCATTGTGCTAAAGCAGTGAGTAAAACAAACTTAGGGAGGAGGCTTCTAATGTTAACATGCATGAAATCAAGGCTATTAAGGTTACAGAAGTCAACAAATGAGAGCACCTGGGGAATAGAAGTGGAGCTAGGCACTGCAGGACCTGGATTAACCTCTACATCACCAGAAGAACAGAGGAGAAGTAGGATAAGGGTACGGCTAAATGCTATACGAACTGGCCGTATAGCACGTTCGGAACAGAGAGTAAAAAGAGCAGGTTTCTGGGCATGATAGCGTAGACTCAAGGCATAGTGTACAGACAAAGGTAAGGTAGGATGTGAGTACATTGGAGGTAAACCTAGGCATTGAGTAATGATGAGAGAGATATAGTCCCTAGAGACGTTTAAACCAGGTGATGCCATCGCATATGTAGGAGGTGGAACAACATGGTTGGTTAAGGAATATTGAGCAGGCCAGAAGCTCTACAGTGAAATAAGACAGTAATCACTAACCAGGACAGTAATGGACAAGGCATATACTATACCGACATCTATGGATAGCATAATTGTGTCTGTCAAACAGGTAGGCTTACCACTTGTTTTTTTGGAATAGGACAAAATAGGCTCCAATTATATATGTAATTCAATGATTATGCCCATAACAAAAGTTGGTGCACATGTGCACCTATAGGAGGTCCCAGGCAGAAGGGAATTTGACTTTAACCACTGCATCGGAGAGTTACATTGTTGCTATCACTATGCAGCCAGTTGCCTATAGTAGGAAACAGAGTTTCTTACTAATAATATGACACCCGTTATCACACATGGCACAACCCCACAATTGTTACAATAAAATAACACTTTTATATTTTAACAAATGTTTTTAATATTAGAGTAGAACTGTAAAAAAAATTTTTTTTAAAAGTGAGATAATTGTAGCTTTAGAAACGAGTGCTTTAATAAATGCATGGCGGGCCTCGTTTCACTGGAGCTGTGTAAAATAAGCTTTATGTCAATGACCCAGCTTCAACGAATTTAGTTTATTTACATATCGAATTTGATTGACCAACATCAGTTTCACCATTTATTTATTTTGTCTGCGCCTAAAGTTGGCCTCTTTCCTCTTCTTTGGCGCTGCATTGCAAGTCAGCGATGTTTTCTCTCGTTAGCTGTCCATGGTCCTGAAATCATAGCATCTGAGAGAGAGAGAGAGGGGAGAGAGGAGAGAGGGGAGAGAGAGAGAGGGGAGAGAGAGAAAGAGTGAGAGAGCGAGATTAGGATGTAGTCTATTTCAATCTAATAAATAAATAAAAAAGTAATCAGGTGATAGATAATTGAGTAATTGATAATATAATAGATAATAGATAATTGAGTAATCTTACAAATGAATGCGAGTGTATGATCAACGCTTACCTTCTATTCAGACAAGTTGACTCGCCTGGCCTTCCAGGCAGCAAAAGCATGCACTGCTTCTTGGAGGTTGAATTTTGTAAGAAAACTTGTGCTCAATTGATATGGTGAGTCTCTCTTGACTCATAGTAGAGCGCAGGTAGTTTTTGATGAGTTTGAGCTTGGAGAATGTGCTCTCTCCACTGTCACCGGGAGTGGGAGAAGAACTCTCAGGGCAACAAAGGCATTGGGATACAAGGAGGCCATATGGTGTCTGGATATGTACTCGAGTGCGTCCAGTGGTTTTGCCTCACAGTCCAGTCTCTTGCTCAAGACTTTGAGCTCATTACACAGATCTTTTGCGTCGATGTCCCTAGAATCCCCATATGTCTCCAGTGTTGCGCAGTCCCTGGTAAGTGCTGCAGTGTCCATGTCCTTGATGGTGGGGATGTTGTACAGGATGGTAAAAACACTGCCGTGCTCTTCAAGCTGCGTAAAGCGTTCGTTGACGGACTGGATAGCAGAATCCAGAATCTGATTAAAGAAAACTACTTTGGATTTCTGCTGAGGGTCAGTCACAGGCTCATCCTCTCCCTCGTAGCCAAACAAAACAGATTCCTTTTCTTCCTGGGACGGACCGTTGGCTGCCCTGGGAAACAGGGCTCAATACCCATCTCCTCTGCCAACTCTTCTGCGCTTGCTAATGCGCCAGCGAAAGCTGCATCGGAGCGGTAGTCTTGGCGGAATACCCTGGTTGAGTTATATTGAGCCACTGCTAGTGAAAGGTTAAAACTCACTGCCTGCAAACTCTTACTGGTGATGTTCACTTCGAACAAGATGTCATACCAAACGACCACTGCGCACATGAAGCCCAAAGTTGTTCATCTTGGCAGCAATGCTGTTTGCCCCCAACCTTGTTTTAGCACCACAGCTGCCTGTGAGCTTGGCGTCGGTGGCGATCGACAACAGGGCATCATAAATCTCCCAGAAGTTGGCAACGCACGGGTTTCACAGCCTCCACCCGGCTCTCCCACCTCGAAACCTCCACCCGGCTCTCCCACCTCGAAACCTCCACCCGGCTCTCCCATCTCGTGGTGATGAGTGGTTTCACAGCCTCCACCCGGCTCTCCCATCTCGTGGTGATGAGTGGTTTCACAGCCTCCACCCGGCTCTCCCATCTCGTGGTGATGAGTGGTTTCACAGCCTCCACACGGCTCTCCCATCTCGTGGTGATGAGTGGTTTCACAGCCTCCACCCGGCTCTCCCATCTCGTGGTGATGAATGGTTTCACAGCCTCCACACGGCTCTCCCATCTCGTGGTGATGAGTGGTTTCACAGCCTCCACACACGGCTCTCCCATCTCGTGGTGATGAGTGGTTTCACAGCCTCCGCACACGGCTCTCCCATCTCGTGGTGATGAGTGGTTTCACAGCCTCCACACACGGCTCTCCCATCTCGTGGTGATGAGTGGTTTCACAGCCTCCACACACGGCTCTCCCATCTCGTGGTGATGAGGGGTTTCACTGCGAGTCCATCTTCTACGTGCTCTTTCAGCAAGGCCCCAGTGGTGTGTAGATCCGCATAAAAATGTATAAATCTCTTGGATGGTGTTAAAAAAAACTCAGCCGCCTCGAAGCAACACGATGCTGCTTCAGAGAGAACCAGGTTCAGCGCTGCTTGGCACAAAAAAGGCCCTCGGATTGATATCCTACACTCTCTTTTGAACTCTGCTGTGCCTCCCACGCAAATTCACCCCGTTGTCATAACCTTGCCCTCTCATGTCCATGATGGCGATGCCATGTTTCAGTAGTTTTGAGATGAGCAAATCAGTCATGAGGCTGTTCTGGACGACTGTGTGATCACGCTCTCCGTAGCCGACATGAGTAAGATGCTATCTACAACCTAAAAGGATTATTCTGCTGACCCCCCCCACACACACACACAACTGTAGCATCTCGTTTACATTTCTCACATTTTAGGCGTCCAGTTGAGGCCATGGATTGATCATGTTGCAATGAGATGGGCACAGACCTTTTCAGTGTGGTGGCAAATGAGTTGAACAGGAGAAGAGGATGTGGTTGCTTGTGGAGGGAGAGCAGTGTGGGGGGGGTAGAACATCTGCAGTGAAGCTGATTGGTTGCTCTGACTCATCACTTCTTGACTAAAAGATAGATTTAGAAATTAGTTCGACTTTGACATAGTTCAACAGCTGAAAAGCCTTCATTAACATACTCCCAGAGATAGCAAGACATTCATTATTCACTGAATGAAGTGACCTACCCATCTCCATTTACAATGTCATTCATCAATTAAATAACTTAATAGTATAGCACATTCAATGACATCATTATTGTAGACTATAGACCACTCCTGTATCTACCTTGTACAATACCGTAATCATTGAATGAAGTAGCGTACCCATCCACATTTACCATTTCATCTATCAATTAGATAAATAATACTAGCACATAGTTACATTATTGTAGATTAAGCTACTCCTGTATCCACACTATATCAGGATAGCGTTATGATTGCATTGGTCTTGTCAGGCATGAATTTAGGTCTTCGATCAAAGTCGTATGTTGTACTACGTTTCCCTTCAGTAAAAAGTACTTATGCATCCCCCATTCAATTCAGTTCGAGTGTAAAATGTGTAGGTCTAGTGACAGTGGAAAAATAAACCCATAGCTCCAGCACACAATGGCAAGTAGGAGTAGTCTATTACAATGTCAAATATGTATACGTATATCCTATAGCATCACATATGCATCTTTTCATTTACAATTTAATCCATGAAATAAACAATACTAACATAAAATTACGTTATTATTATACACTATCCCACTCCCCTATCGACACAGTAAATAATATTACCTAGGTGCTTTCGACAATACGTTATCAACTCATTATCAACCAAAAGGATTTCCCTTTTCGACACAGTAGGCCTAAATATTTCCTAACGATATCACAACTTAAATATAGCCTGCTTACTCCTCAATCAGATCAAGGACATCTTGGTAATTATTTTCATCGTCTCGAAGGAAACTATCTGGGTCATTAACTCACGTCTGCTGCTTGTAAAAAATAAAATAAAAAATGACCGTCTGTGTCACCGCCGAGCTCTCAAATACCAAGTCCATCTCTCACTTGTATGAACGGTCACTGCTATCCGGATTCCTTGGGACATCCCTACCCTGAACCCTAAATTATAACCCTTAACACTAAACTTAACCATTTTACATACTTGATAGAGGTAGGGACATCCCAAGGGTCCCGAATAGCACGGACCCGCTGGGAAGGCATATGAACTCCATTCGACTGAACGCCACGGACACAACTCTTATTGGTTGTCTGATGTAGGCTACTGGGAACTGGTAACAACACAGTCTGTGATTGGCTAACAACATTTAGATCTGTATACAGTGAGATAAGATAACATACCATGAGGTGTTGATGGAAAGACAGATTACCTATAGATTGGACATCATCTTTTCTAGGCCATTAGCGATAACAGGAAATTGGTATGACGTCATGGTAGTTACACGCAGACGTTAATATCGTGTCATGTCAGTCAGACGTTCAATGGTAGGCGACAGCCACACGGTAGTACGGTTGCCTAGGCTTAATTCTGGCACTTATCACCCCTCATATGGTTGAGACAGAGAGCTTTTGCTGCTGCAGGCAGCTCAGCTGAGTCATGTCAGTGAGAGAGCAGCACGCGCTCACATCATGAAGTCATGTGAGGTTCAACAACGAACAGAAGCACTAACTACAGTACACTAACCCCATTCCATACAAATGTGCGCAACCACGACGTTCAAAGGAGGCTGCAAAGAAAACTAATGGGACTGTAGCAACTGTGTTGACATCAATATCTGGGGTGTGAACTAGGTTTCTATTCAAAGAAAACTAATGGGACTGTAACAACTGTGTTGACATCAAAATCTGGGGTGTGAACTAGGTTTCTATTCAAAGAAAACTAATGGGACTGTAGCAACTGTGTTGACATCAATATCTGGGGTGTGAACTAGGTTTCTATTCAAAGAAAACTAATGGGACTGTAGCAACTGTGTTGACATCAAAATATGGGGTGTGAACTAGGTTTCTATTCAAGCTTTGATTGACATGGTAATGGCTCTATACAATTGGAGAAAAGTTGAAAAAACGGACCCCTCCGACGCTGTACGTTACATCGTGACGTGTCATGGCGTAACGTACAGCACGCATAAAGCAACTAATTCTGTCTTACAGCCTCTCTCCACCAGGTGGAGCACTTCTCTCACCGATTAAAAACAAGAAAGGGACAGGGTAAGGGACAGGGTAAGGGACAGCGATGGGGACAGGGTAAGGGATGGGGAATGGGACAGGGTAAGGGACAGGATAAGGGATGGGGACAGGGTAAGGGACAGCGATGGGGAATGAGACAGGGACAGGGTAAGGGACAGGGACAGGGTAATAGGGGGGGATACCTAGTCATTTTTTGCGTCATCACTGCAAGCTATCATGACTCTCAAAAGCCGCTTGTTTACTTCTGAAGATCACTTTAGCACCGCCCTCAAAACACGATTCAAATTCAACACAAACCTTCAAATAGGTATGTAATGACACATTATATAAACTCTTTATAGTGTTTTATTTACATTTTAGAGGTTGTGACGTAGAAGTCCGTCACTGGCCGCGGGCAGCATTTGGTTCTTTAACGCACACACATATTCATCACTCCTCCCTGCGCCATTATACCATAAGTTAACAATGTGGGTCGACACACAAATTAACTTCTGTCTTGGTGCATGCATTTCACACTTGTCAATGTTCATATTTGAGAGATACAATAATTATTATACTTATCAATGTTGTGGATGAGCGCATTGTTTGTTTGTTCTGTTCCTCTCTCTCCATCTCTGTAGCTTCCTGGTATGCTGGAAAAGGACCCGAGCTAAGGGAATTGGGTTGGCTTTATAGTGCCTGTCCCAAATGGCTCATTAATGCATATGGGCATATTGAAAGATATTGTCAGTAGTGATGTAATGTTGTAAATGTTATGTTGTGATATTGTTTAAAACCGTGTTGCAATGTATATCCTTTAGTATGTTTAGTTCATGGAAAATGTAGGTTTGTATTGTTAATTGATTAATTAATTAGGGTTAATTGTTCTGAGGGGAGGGGCTAGCCCTACAAAAGGAGCCTCTCTTTCAGTCATGGAGAGGCATTTTGGATTGAGCTGTGGATGGGGCAGCATTGTGTTTAAGCTGTCCCATAAGGTAGACGTTGATGGCAGTACTGTTGTTTTTTGTTCCGGAATCACTTGTAAATAAACACCTTTGCACAGAAGAACTTTTGCGGCTCCGCCATCTTTTTATTTTGATAGAGGTTAGGTTATCCAGTTTAGCCTTCTGGCCTACTCTACGTGAGATATGGTGGCAGTGGTGGGATGGCGTACCGCAAATCAGTGAATTCCAACAAGAGAGGTAAAGGAATGCGTACAGGATTGCGTTCTCAGCAACAGCATCAACTGTCAGAAAAGGTACCTGAAGTTGAACCGGGGTGGAGTACCATGGAGTCGTCTGGTGAAGAAGAGGTCAAGTATGAGAAACTAGGGGCCCGACCGCGGGGCCAAAGACAACCAGAACTGGGTGAGCTGCTGACTGAAGGAGCAGTTGGGGGACCAGAACCACACCCAACCATGGTAACCCTTTTTCAGCAACTTTTCACCTGCCTTGAGAGGAGGGACGAAGACCTCAAGCAGGAGTTACGTGGCCTACGCCAATCTATCCTCACAGCTCCCCACCAGGTGGAACTCGTCAGTGAGAGCCCAAGATTGGGTCTTCCAACACCAGGACGACAAAGGCTCGATGCAGCAGGGACTTCAACTCCACAGCAGGCACCCCAAGCAGTAACCAGTCCAGCAGTGTTAACGTCCATCTTCCAGCATTCCTGAGGAAGGAGCCAAAGATGCCCTCATACCAGCAGGGGGAGGACATTGAAAACTACCTGCTGAGGTTTGAGCGCATGGCTAAGACGTGGCAGTGGCCTGAGGTAGAGTGGGCCTGCAGGCTTGTCCCATTGCTCACGGGCAAGGCCTTAGAGGCTTACACAGCAATGGATGAGGGGCTGGCCAATGTCTACAAGGGCTTGAAGGAAGCGCTGCTGGTGAAGTTTGACATCTCACCGGAAACCTACCGTCAACGCTTCAGAGCTGCATCAACGCCATCGGGTGAGTCGCCGACAGAGACGTACCACCGCCTCAAGGGTCTCTACCGACGATGGGTTCGACCGGGGGAGAAGACACAGGACGAAATCGGGGAGGTCATCATCCTCGAGCAACTTCTACAAGTTCTACCACACGACATTCGAACCTGGGTCCGAGAGCACGAGCCCAAGGACGGGCTTATGGCGGCCAAGCTTGCACTGCAGTATCTTAATGCACGTAAAGGGGGCCCACCACAACCTGCAGCACCCGCTCCAAGGATTCTCAGAGACACAAGGGACATAAGAAACGCCAGAGATGGTGGAGGTAACTCTGGGGGTTATGTATCTGGGAGGGAGGTAAGGGATCATGCAGTTCGCTCTGATGGGAGGGGTCTGACCTGTTTTTACTGCCGGCAGCAGGGGCACAAAGCTTCAATGTGTCCGCTACGTAAATCCAAGCTCTCAGGTTACTGTTATGTACCCAGAGAGGGGGATGGTGTTCAGAGTAGACAGACTCGGGAAGGGTCATGCTTGGTACCTGTAAAAGTGAATGGTAAAAGTCTTACTGCAATGATTGACACCGGCAGTTCCCTGTCATTGATCAGAAAAGGTAATGTACCTGTTAATGACATTGATTATGGTCATCAGACACTGATCCAATGTGTCCATGGTGACCAGTCACAGCAGCCCACAGCTGAGCTCACAGTTGAGATTCAGGGTCAGAAATACCTCCTCAAAGTTGGGGTAATGGAGAAGCTACCTTTTGAGATGATTTTGGGGAGGGATGTGCCTGTACTCTCTGATCTGTTGGGAAGTGTGGGGGGTCAGCTATATGAGCAGTCAGTTTGCCAGTCTGATGTTCAGATGGCATGTTCAGTTGTCACTCGTGCCCAGGCCAAAGCTGGTTTACAACCTCTGCCTGACTTGTGTGATAGTCTGTGCGAGGGGGGAACCAAAGGGCCCAGAAAGTCACGCCGCCAGCGGCGTCTTGAGAAGTATGTGGGATCCCCTGTACCTGTTGCTGATGTGTCTGGGTTAGAGGTGCAATGGGATGTTCCACAAAATTTTGCCTCACTGCAGAAGTCTGACGCAACCTTGAAATGTTTGTTTGACAAGGCCTTAGCTGGGGACAGTCAATCTTCATGTGGGGGGATTTACACAGTAGACAACCACATACTCTACCTTGGGTCAGAGGCAGATAGCAGGAAGTTGGTGGTGCCATCTACCTGTAGACCACTTGTTCTCAACCTTGCACATACAGTTCCATGGGCAGGCCATCTAGGGCAACATAAGACCTATCTTAGGCTAGGCTCCCGTTTCTTTTGGCCCTCCATGTATACTGATGTACAAAAATACTGCAAATCATGCCCCACGTGCCAGAAAACCAGTGCTGTCCGTAGGTCTGAACGGGCTCCTCTATGTTCACTGCCAGTTATCTCTACCCCATTCAAGAGAATTGCAATGGACATTGTTGGACCCTTGGAGAAGAGTAGTGCAGGTTACAAGTATATATTGGTGATCTGTGACTATGCCACCCGGTTCCCAGAAGCCTTCCCACTCCGTTCCATAACCACTCCAAAAATAATCAGTGCTCTTGTTCAGCTCTTCTCTCGTGTAGGAATCCCAGATGAAATCCTGACGGACCAAGGGACAAACTTCACCTCGCGACTGATGGTTCAACTCCACCGACAGCTGGGCATTAAAGGCTTGAGGACTACTCCCTACCATCCCCAAACGGATGGGCTCGTAGAGAGATTCAATCAAACGCTCAAGAACATGCTGAGGAAGTTTGTGGCTGACACTGGTAAAGACTGGGATAAGTGGTTACCCTTTCTGCTTTTTGCTTACAGGGAGGTGCCTCAGGCATCGACAGGTTTCTCGCCATTCGAACTCCTCTATGGATGGCCAGTGCAAGGACCACTGGACCTGCTGAAGAAGTGCTGGGAAGGTTCCCCAGTAGCTACCTCAGGACAGGGGATTGTCCAGTATGTCCTCCAGATGCGAGACAGGTTGGAACGGTACCGAGAGGAAGCTAGAGCAAACCTTCAGCAAGCCCAGAAGGCCCAGAAGAGAGGCTATGACCAGCACGCTCGCCACAGAGAGTTTGAGGCAGGACAGAAAGTCCTGCTCCTCCTTCCCTCGTCTACCAGCAAGCTCCTTGCGTAATGGCAAGGACCGTACCTAATCGGGAGGAAGATGGGCCCAGTGACCTACGAGGTACTGCACCCGGACAAGGGTAAAGAGAAGCAAACCTACCATGTGAACCTTCTCAAGGCCTGGGAGGAGAGAGAGGAACTCTCCAAAGGAAAGTCCTTTCTGGTCCGCAGAGTAGAAGAGGATGAGTCGGATGGGGTCACAGAGGCATGGAAAGAACGAGCAGAAGTCATACTGGCTCACCTGGAAGAAGACAAGAAAGATGAGCTGAAGCAGCTGTTTGGCAAGTATCCGGCCCTCTTCAGTCAGAGACCAGGAAGAACCAAAGTCCTAGAACACGTCATTCGTTTGAAACCTGGCCAGAACCCTGTCCGCCAGCATCCTTACCGTGTGCCTGAGAGGCTGGTGGTAGCCCTCAAGGAAGAGGTCCACACCATGATAGAGATGGATGTTGTCGAGCCATCTTCAAGTGAATGGAGCAGCCCTATTGTCATTGTCCCAAAGAAGGATGGCTCTTTGCGCGTCTGCATGGACTTCCGTAAGGTGAATGCCATCTCCCAGTTTGATGCCTATCCCATGCCCCGCATTGACGACTTACTGGAGAGAATAGGTAGAGCTCATTACATCACCACATTGGATCTCTGCAAAGGGTACTGGCAGGTGCCCCTGGATGAACAATCCAAGGCCTACACTGCATTCCGGACGCCAATGGGCCTGTTCCAGTTCAAGGTCATGCCGTTTGTCCTTCATGGGGCCCCTGCGACTTTCCAGAGGCTGATGGACAAGGTCCTCCAGGACTGTGACGATTACTGTGCTGCTTACTTGGACGACGTGGTGATCTACAGCCACTCCTGGGAGGAGCACATACAGCATCTTAGCAGAGTCCTGGGGAAGATCCATGAAGCAGGCCTCACGCTTAACCTCCTGAAGTGTGAGTGGGCGAAACAGGAGACAAAGTACCTGGGTTACCAGCTGGGTAAGGGTGAAGTTCGGCCTCAGGTGGAGAAAGTGGAGTCCATCAGGAATAGCCCTCAACCCAGAACCAAGAAACAGGTGAAGTCCTTCCTAGGTCTGGCAGGGTGGTACCGAAGATTCATTCCACAGTTTTCGACCATCGCTGTCCCTCTGACCAACCTCACTTCGAAGGGGGCCAGCAACCCGGTGAAGTGGACTGAGGAGTGTGAGGAAGCCTTCATGACACTGAAAAAACGACTGTGCTCATTCCCTGTTCTCCAGACCCCTGATTTTAAGAAGAGATTTCTCGTGCAGGTGGATGCTTCGGCTGTAGGAATTGGAGCTGTACTGGCCCAAGGGGAGCCAAGAGAAGAGCTTCCTGTGCTGTACCTGAGTCGGAAGCTGTTGCCCAGGGAAACCAGGTATTCTACAATCGAAAAGGAGTGCCTGGCTATAAAGTGGGCCCTAGATAGCCTCCGTTAGTTACTACCTTCTTGGGAGGGAATTTGACCTGCACACAGACCACAGACCTGGATCCAGACCATGAAGGACCGGAATTCTCGTGTGACCAGGTGGTATCTGGAGCTCCAGCCCTTCAGGTTCTGTGTCCGTCACAAGGCAGGAAAAGAGAACGTCACTGCGGACTACCTATCAAGGCTCCCGAACATGGTCGCTTCAGGAGAGGAGGAAGGTAATGTGACGTAGAAGTCCGTCACTGGCCGCGGGCAGCATTTGGTTCTTTAACGCACACACATATTCATCACTCCTCCCTGCGCCATTATACCATAAGTTAACAATGTGGGTCGACACACAAATTAACTTCTGTCTTGGTGCATGCATTTCACACTTGTCAATGTTCATATTAGAGAGATACAATAATTATTATACTTATCAATGTTGTGGATGAGCGCATTGTTTGTTTGTTCTGTTCCTCTCTCTCCATCTCTGTAGCTTCCGGGTATGCTGGAAAAGGACCCGAGCTAAGGGAATTGGGTTGGCTTTATAGTGCCTGTCCCAAATGGCTCATTAATGCATATGGGCATATTGAAAGATATTGTCAGTAGTGATGTAATGTTGTAAATGTTATGTTGTGATATTGTTTAAAACCGTGTTGCAATGTATATCCTTTAGTATGTTTAGTTCATGGAAAATGTAGGTTTGTATTGTTAATTGATTAATTAATTAGGGTTAATTGTTCTGAGGGCAGGGGCTAGCCCTACAAAAGGAGCCTCTCTTTCAGTCATGGAGAGGCATTTTGGATTGAGCTGTGGATGGGGCAGCATTGTGTTTAAGCTGTCCCATAAGGTAGACGTTGATGGCAGTACTGTTGTTTTTTGTTCCGGAATCACTTGTAAATAAACACCTTTGCACAGAATAACTTTTGCGGCTCCGCCATCTTTTTATTTTGATAGAGGTTCGGTTATCCAGTTTAGCCTTCTGGCCTACTCTACGTGACAGAGGTAATAAGTTGGACAGATCGGGTGAAAAAAGTCGTTTCCCCACATGACATCTCTCCTTCTCACTATCACGCAATAGGTTTCCTCACATGACATCTCTCCTTCTCACTATCACGTAATAGGTTTCACTTACCCTCAAGACATCTCTCCTTCTCACTATCACGCAATAGGTTTCGCATCCTGACCGCCCCCAGTCTTAACAATTATTACAGGCAGCACAGCAAGGCAGAGAAATTGAGAAATAATTATCCAACAGCTTCAGAGAGAGGATCGAACAATGTGCTTTCTCTCTGGGTATGTAGCGTGCTAGAAGTTAGAGGAGAGAGAGAGCAACGTGCAGAGGTGAGGACAGATCAATGAACCGATTTGACAGGCTAGTTTACTGGCCATCAGGCTGTTAAACAGCCATCACTAGCACAGAGAGGCTGCTGTCTACATACAGACTTGATATCATTGGCCACTTTAATACATGGATCACTATTCACTTTAATAATGCCACTTTAATCATGTTTACATATCTTGCATTACTCACCTCATATGTATACTGTATTTTATACCATCTATTGCATCTTGCCTATGCCACTCTGTCATAGCTCATCCATATATTTATATGTATATATTCATATCCCATCCCTTCACTTAGATGTGTGCGTATTAGGTAGTTGTTGTGGAATTGTTAGATTACTTGTTAGATATTGCTGCACTGTTGGAACTAGAAGCACAAGCATTTCGCTACACTCACAATAACATCTGCTAACCATGTGTATGTGACCAATAACATCTGCTAACCATGTGTATGTGACCAATAACACCTGCTAACCATGTGTATGTGACCAATAACACCTGCTAACCATATGTATGTGACCAATAACATCTGCTAACCATGTGTGACCAATAACATCTGCTAACCATGTGACCAATAACATCTGCTAACCATGTGTATGTGACCAATAACATCTGCTAACCATGTCTATGTGACCAATAACATCAGCTAACCATGTGTATGTGGCCAATAACATCTGCTAACCATGTGTATGTGACAAATAACATCTGTTAACCATGTCTATGTGACCAATAACATCAGCTAACCATGTGTATGTGGCCAATAACATCTGCTAACCATGTGTATGTGGCCAATAACATCTGCTAACCATGTGTATGTGACCAATAACATCTGCTAACCATGTGACCAATAACATCTGCTAACCGTGTGTCTGTGACCAATAACATCTGCTAACCGTGTGTCTGTGACCAATAACATCTGCTAACCATGTGTCTGTGACCAATAACATCTGCTAACCATGTGTATGTGACCAATAACATCTGTTAACCATGTGTCTGTGACCAATAACATCTGCTAACCATGTGTCTGTGACCAATAACATCTGGTAACCGTGTGTCTGTGACCAATAACATCTGCTAACCGTGTGTCTGTGACCAATAACATCTGCTAACCATGTGTATGTGACCAATAACATCTGCTAACCATGTGTATGTGACCAATAACATCTGCTAACCATGTGTATGTGACCAATAACATCTGCTAACCGTGTGTATGTGACCAATAACATCTGCTAACCGTGTGTATGTGACCAATAACATCTGCTAACCTTGTGTATGTGACCAATAACATCTGCTAACCGTGTGTATGTGACCAATAACATCTGCTAACCATGTGTATGTGACCAATAACATCTGCTAACCGTGTGTATGTGACCAATAACATCTGCTAACCATGTGTATGTGACCAATAACATCTGCTAACCGTGTGTATGTGACCAATAACATCTGCTAACCGTGTGCATGTGACCAATAACATCTGCTAACCATGTGTATGTGACCAATAAAAATGGATTTGATTTAGACACGATTCTACTGTCAGAATGCCAGGTAAATTGACAAAATATTACAAAGACTGGTAAAGAGAAAGGGGTATAAAAGGAAGGGATTAAGAGCATCCCAGGAGATGACAGAAAAACGTACTGTTAAGGTATTGCAAATCAGAAATGCGAGCTCACCACGCCGATCTTATTTCTCATGCACAAACTCCAGCATTGCAACTGTAGATCGCCTGGGATGTGTTGTTGATGACATTGCAAAGAAAGGAATCAATATCCACAGAACGACATGCACAGCGCTCGTGAAGGGCATGCAGTGCATGAATAACTAATGAAAGGACACTGGGAATGACGTCACAACCAAGAAGCAGCTGTGTGTGGTGATAAGATACCACAGTAAGAAACTCTCTCACATCACTCGAAAAACACAAGAAAAAAAGCAGGGTGAGCTTTTATTTTTACAAGCGTTATTTTTGAGTCTACAGACAGACACTTCCTGGAGTCGTCTGTTATGTCTCATTCCTCCCATTTCTCTAACACATCCCTCATTAGATCTCTGTCTGTGCCACGACGTTAAGCCTTCATTTTAAAACGTTCGTTTTGGACTGATCCCATTAGCATTGGTAGCAATTTGAGACTAACTTTTCTAGCTAATGACAACATTGCCATCTGTCTAAAGTACATTTGACAATGTGATAATGCTGGCAAAGTAGTTTCCTTCTAAACATTTGACTACTTTAGTGATGTCATATTTCCAGACACTATAGTGTAATTTAGACAAAACAGTTTATTAAACCCATCAGCTCTTATTGGCTCACAAAACAGACATTCAAGAAGATCTACATGCATATTACCATGAAACTGATTGACATCAATCGATGGCCATGCAGACGCAGTTAGTACATTTCTCTGATAGAACGTGAAGAATTGTTATTCACGATTGACAGCGATGATGCCATAGACATACCTAATCTCAAAATAGCCTAACTTGGTGTTTGAGGGTCTAAAAAAACCCAACTATGGGTGCGTTCGTAAATTCACTCTGGCTACTCCGAATTTCAGAGCACTCGTCTGAGTGTGCCAGTGTGCAGAATAACTGATGAATTTACAAACGCTCAACACCCGTTGAATATGGCCGGTGTCAGTAGACGTCTGCTCCACGGTTCTGACTAGAGGGAGTACAGCTGATCGGAAGTTACTTTTGCGTAAAAGGTTTAGGAGAATTTACCCAGCAGGTTAGGATAGTTAATGTGGCAGGTTAGGAGAATTTACCCAGCAGGTTAGGATAGTTAACATAACAGGTTAGGAGAATTTACCCAGCAGGTTAGGATAGTTAACATAACAGGTTAGGAGAATTTACCCAGCAGGTTAGGATAGTTAACATAACAGGTTAGGAGAATTTACCCAGCAGGTTAGGATAGTTAACATAACAGGTTAGGAGAATTTACCCAGCAGGTTAGGATAGTTAACGTGGCAGGTTAGGAGAATTTACCCAGCAGGTTAGGATAGTTAACGTGGCAGGTTAAGAGACGTGGCTTAAGGTTAGGAAAGGTTAGGGTTAGCTAAAATGCTCTCCTAACCTGCTACTAAAAGGAGTACTTGCACTCCAGTCAGAACTGAGCTTCACAGGGTCCGGACGTCATTTAGACATTGTTGCCATGGACGCGCTGTAGAGTTGCTATTGGGCGCATTTGAGTGGTAAGCCAAAAGTAGCAGACTTCTGGAGAGAACTTCTACTGTTTCTAGAAAACACAACAATGGCAGACATTCACCTTCGGGTTATTGCCGATGAAGTGGATGCTATCAAAATTCCTCTTCTCCTTCTCGGTCTTGTCTCGGTATTGGATACATTTGTGCTCATCGGACATTGATGACTCATAATTTCTTCCTGAGACCAACAGAGTAAATAACTATCAGCTTCCATTCAGTCAGAATTATCAGCTTCCATTCAGTCAGCACATAAAAACGCTTCCCCAGGCCAAATACAGTATATACACTCCTTTCTTATAACATTGATATTGTACCTGCAGTCATGGCGGACTTAAGACAGTGGTGCAGAATGCCTCAAGATAAAAAGGTAATATTCAAAATCTGTAAATTCGACAAAATATTAGCACTTCACTCCACATACTGTTCTCATGGGAAATAACCTTCAATCTGGGAAAACAAAACAACACAAATTATAAGGCTAGAGAAATGTATCGACCAATAATACCAACACAGTCAACCCCAAAACACGTCAGAGAGTAAGCATGGAGAACCAAACCCCAAAACACGTCAGAGAGTAAGCATGGAGAACCAAACCCCAAAACACGTCAGAGAGTAAGCATGGAGAACCAAACCCCAAAACACGTCAGAGAGTAAGCATGGAGAACCAAACCCCAAAACACGTCAGAGAGTAAGCATGGAGAACCAAACCCCAAAACACGTCAGAGAGTAAGCATGGAGAACCAAACCCCAAAACACGTCAGGAGTAAGCATGGAGAACCAAACCCCAAAACACGTCAGAGGAGTAAGCATGGAGAACCAAACCCCAAAACACGTCAGAGAAGTAAGCATGGAGAACCAAACCCCAAAACACGTCAGAGAGTAAGCATGGAGAACCAAACCCCAAAACACGTCAGAGAGTAAGCATGGAGAACCAAACCCCAAAACACGTCAGAGAGTAAGCATGGAGAACCAAACCCCGAAAGAAAACGAGACTCCTCGATGGACATGGACGATCTAGGCTTTACTCTAACGGGGAGGGGTAAGTGTAGAAACCGACGATCTAGGCTTTACTCTAACGGGGAATGGTAAGTGTAGAAACCGACGATCTAGGCTTTACTCTAACGGGGAATGGTAAGTGTAGAAACCGACGATCTAGGCTTTACTCTAACGGGGAATGGTAAGTGTAGAAACCGACGATCTAGGCTTTACTCTAACGGGGAATGGTAAGTGTAGAAACCGACGATCTAGGCTTTACTCTAACGGGGAATGGTAAGTGTAGAAACCGACGATCTAGGCTTTACTCTAACGGGGAATGGTAAGTGTAGAAACCGACGATCTAGGCTTTACTCTAACGGGGAATGGTAAGTGTAGAAACCGACGATCTAGGCTTTACTCTAACGGGGAATGGTAAGTGTAGAAGTCCCTGCCTGTGCCATTAAACCCCTACAACTCATCCAGTAAAGATATAAAGCCCGTCTGGTGTTCAACCTTCCCAAGTTCTCAAAGGAGAACGTCACCCCGCTCCTCCGCTCTCTCCACTGGCTTCCAGTTCAAATGGACTTTTATTATAATATACAAGACCATGGTGCTTGAAAAACCTAACTTTCCAAGCTGTGAGGAACTAGGAGAAAGAGATGAAGCACCTCAGTACCTCCAGGCTCTGATCAGGCCCTACACCCAAACAAGGGCACTGCGTTCATCCACCTCTGGCCTGCTCGCCTCCCTACCACTGAGGAAGTACCCAGTTCCCTAACAAAGCCCAGTCAAAACTGTGAAGCTAACCTCTGGCCCCCAATGGTGGAACACCCTGCTCCCTAACAAAGCAGACGCCAGGACAGAGATGAAGTCAATCACCACCTTCCGGAGACACCTGAAACCCCACCCTCTTTCAGGAATACCTAGGATAGGATAAAGTAACCCTTCTCCCTAACCAGAGGCTAGGAAAAAAGATTTAGATGCACTATTGTAAAGTGGCTGTTCCACTGGATGTCTTAAGAGATGAAGAACCAATTTGTAACAAAGCAGTCGCTCTGGATAAGAGCGTCTGCTAAAGCAGACTTAAATGTAAATGAAGAAACCTAACAAAGCAGATCTAGGCTTTACTCTAACAAAGCAGGGAATGGTAAGTGAAGAAACCCTGCTTAACTAAAGTTGATAGATGATGAACTGGGCATAACAAACTAGTCAGTAAAGATATAAAGGAGTTAACAAAGCAGAGCCTAGGAAAGAGATGTGACCACAAAGCTCGCAACAAAAAGGCTAGAAAGTGATGAAGAAATATTCAGTCAATCATATTTCTCAAATACCAGAGCCTGTGAGTTCAAATAGACTTTTATTATAATATAACAAAAGCCGACCTTGGTTCATGAAAAACAACTAACTTTCCAATCTTGGCACATTCTTATACATTTTTCCTACCCCTGCTCCCTAACAAAGCAGAGGCTAGGAAAGAGATGAAGAACCTACCCCTGCTCCCTAACAAAGCAGAGGCTAGGAAAGAGATGAAGAACCTAACCCCTGCTCCCTAACAAAGCAGAGGCTAGGAAAGAGATGAAGAACCTACCCCTGCTCCCTAACAAAGCAGAGGCTAGGAAAGAGATGAAGAACCTAACCCTGCTCCCTAACAAAGCAGAGGCTAGGAAAGAGATGAAGAACCTAACCCTGCTCCCTAACAAAGCAGAGGCTAGGAAAGAGATGAAGAACCTAACCCTGCTCCCTAACAAAGCAGAGGCTAGGAAAGAGATGAAGAACCTAACCCCTGCTCCCTAACAAAGCAGAGGCTAGGAAAGAGATGAAGAACCTAACCCTGCTCCCTAACAAAGCAGAGGCTAGGAAAGAGATGAAGAACCTAACCCTGCTCCCTAACAAAGCAGAGGCTAGGAAAGAGATGAAGGCTGTTTCAAAACATTTTTACATGACAGTGTTAAGTTCCCATGACAAGGAAAATATGTTATATTCTTAATGTAAAATATGTGTTGATTGTGATCAGGGTAGGTGTGTTTTATCTGTTTTAATTAACAACATAGTGAACTATACGTTGACTGTGATCAGGGTAGGTGTGTTTATCTGTTTTAATTAACAACATAGTGAACTATACGTTGACTGTGATCAGGGTAGGTGTGTTTATCTGTTTTAATTAACAACATAGTGAACTATTGATTTCATTCATTTGACATTCTATTGTTTTATAAATATATTTTATTAATCTTATGTTTCTTAGGACATGCCTAAACAAATTAATAATGGATTTATTTTTGATGGTGTATATTCAATGGATTTATTCAAATAAACCTCACCCACATCTGCACACCACTACCACCAGTCGTCATCGGCATGCGCACGGAAGGTACAAAAGGCTATACAGGCAAGAATGTGGTAAAAATGTTCCTGTTTCTAAATGGGTCATATAAACATTGCACATATTTAAAAAAATTGTGTGGTAAAATACCGTAAATCCTGTGTGAAAGTAGTATTATTGTACAATGATGTTACTGTGTTCTCTGCCGCCCTCCACCCCCCCTCTCTCACTGGCTGGTATGTTATGTGTATGTGTGATAGGGAGTGTCTGTGTACATGTCAAGACCTGAGGAAGAGAGAACATTCTAGAAGTGCATTCTAATGTTCTTTGAATCTGTCCTGGAATTCCATGCGTTTCTTTACAGAGAAATGTTAAGTCAAAGATATTTGAATACATGTGAAACCTAGCTAACAGTCTTTAGAAAATACATTTAAAATGATGTTTATCCTTTATGGTACAACGCTGTGTTGTTAACTGGCTGTGTCCATCTACACACTGGACAGAATCATCTCACGAATTAATTTACGTTTTTATAGCTGGGGGCTAATTTGAGGCAGACTATTGGGTACAATTTTCAAGTTCGTATTAATTTTAAATGAATGGAACTAAGATCGAGGAGTGCATGAAAGAAAATTTCACCCAGTCAGTCAATCAGTAAACAAAGTGTGTTTGTCCGTCAGTCAGTCAGGAAACAATGTTTGTTTGTCCTTCTTTAAGGGCCCAGGGTTCACCACGTGGTGAAATAACATATTAAGTACAGTATAACTGTAATATATGGGGAAGGGCCCAGGGTTCACCACGCGGTGAAATAACATATTAAGTATAGTATAACAATAGTTTATGGGGAGGGGCCCAGGGTTCACCACGTGGTGAAATAACATATTAAGTATAGTATAACAATAGTTTATGGGGAGGGGCCCAGAGTACACCACGCGGTGAAATAACATATTAAGTATAGTATAACAATAGTTTATGGGGAGGGGCCCAGGGTACACCACGTGGTGAAATAACATATTAAGTATAGTATAACAATAGTTTATGGGGAGGGGCCCAGGGTTCACCACGTGGTGAAATAACATATTAAGTATAGTATAACAATAGTTTATGGGGAGGGGCCCAGGGTACACCACGTGGTGAAATAACATATTAAGTATAGTATAACAATAGTTTATGGGGAGGGGCCCAGGGTTCACCACGTGGTGAAATAACATATTAAGTACAGTATAACTGTAATATATGGGGAAGGGCCCAGGGTTCACCACGTGGTGAAATGACATATTAAGTACAGTATAACTGTAATATATGGGGAAGGGCCCAGGGTTCACCACGTGGTGAAATAACATATTAAGTACAGTATAACTGTAATATATGGGGAAGGGCCCAGGGTTCACCACGTGGTGAAATGACATATTAAGTATAGTATAACAATAGTTTATGGGGAGGGGCCCAGGGTTCACCACGTGGTGAAATAACATATTAAGTATAGTATAACAATAGTTTATGGGGAGGGGCCCAGGGTACACCAAGTGGTGAAATGACATATTAAGTACAGTATAACTGTAATATATGGGGAAGGGCCCAGGGTTCACCACGTGGTGAAATGACATATTAAGTACAGTATAACTGTAATATATGGGGAAGGGCCCAGGGTTCACCACGTGGTGAAATGACATATTAAGTACAGTATAACTGTAATATATGGGGAAGGGCCCAGGGTTCACCACGTGGTGAAATGACATATTAAGTACAGTATAACTGTTATATGGGGAAGGGCCCAGGGTTCACCACGTGGTGAAATGACATATTAAGTACAGTATAACTGTAATATATGGGGAAGGGCCCAGGGTTCACCACGTGGTGAAATAACATATTAAGTATAGTATAACAATAGTTTATGGGGAAGGGCCCAGGGTTCACCACGTGGTGAAATGACATATTAAGTATAGTATAACAATAGTTTATGGGGAGGGGCCCAGGAAACACTGATGTGAAATAACATATTAAGTATAGTATAACTGTAATTAGGGGAAGGGGCCCAGGGTTCACCACGTGGTGAAATGACATATTAAGTATAGTATAACTGTAATATATGGGGAAGGGCCCAGGGTTCACCACGTGGTGAAATGACATATTAAGTACAGTATAACTGTAATATATGGGGAAGGGCCCAGGGTACACCACGTGGTGAAATGACATATTAAGTACAGTATAACTGTAATATATGGGGAAGGGCCCAGGGTTCACCACGTGGTGAAATAACATATTAAGTATAGTATAACAATAGTTTATGGGGAAGGGCCCAGGGTTCACCACGTGGTGAAATGACATTAAGTACAGTATAACAATAGTTTGCTGCTGCTCTTTCCATTACATAATAATCATTACATAATAAATGGGACTTATGTAGCGCTTTTTAAAGACCATGAAGTCGCTTTACATTTGAAAAAACTATCAAAAAACAGGAGTCAAAATATCAGACTAAACAAAACATGAATAAAAGACGGGTGGGTTCAAACAAGAGAAGAAAGACTGATGTATCAGTATATGGGGAGGAATGGGATTAGGATACGAACCCAGTTCAGGGTAAAGGTTTGGGTTGGTGCTGCTCAGTATGGTGATGAGAGGAGTGCCTGTAGTGTATTTCTTTGCTTGTGTGTGTGTGTGTGGGGGGGGGGGTATGACTGGGTGGGTGCACCGGTTTGTGTCAAGAACTGCAACGTTGCTGGGTTTTTCATGCTCAACAGTTTCCTGTGTGTATAAAGAATCGTCCACCAACCAAAGCACATCCAGCCTTCTTTACACAACTGTGGGAAGCATTGGAGTCAACATGGGTCAGCATGCCTGTGGAACGTTTTTGACATCTTGCAGAGCCCCGACGAATTGAGCCGGTTCTGAGCCAGCAGTGGGACGCAGGGTGTTGTGCTCCTGGATAGTAGTTGGCTCTATGACTGGAAGTCTATGGGAACAGCTAGCATGTCATCATTCTGCCACCACTAACAAACAAAGATCCTAGAGGAAATACTGAATACCTCAGAGTAGCAGCCTCTCACTAATGAGAAACCAATACCTCAGAGTAGCAGCCTCTCACTAATCTAATGAGAAACCAATACCTCAGAGTAGCAGCCTCTCACTAACGAGAAACCAATACCTCAGAGTAGCAGCCTCTCACTAACGAGAAGCCAATACCTCAGAGTAGCAGCCTCTCACTAACGAGAAGCCAATACTTCAGAGTAGCAGCCTCTCACTAACGAGAAACCAATACTTCAGAGTAGCAGCCTCTCACTAATCTAATGAGAAACCAATACCTCAGAGTAGCAGCCTCTCACTAACGAGAAACCAATAGCTCAGAGTAGCAGCCTCTCACTAACGAGAAGCCAATACCTCAGAGTAGCAGCCTCTCACTAATCTAATGAGAAACCAATACCTCAGAGTAGCAGCCTCTCACTAACGAGAAACCAATACCTCAGAGTAGCAGCCTCTCACTAACGAGAAACCAATACCTCAGAGTAGCAGCCTCTCACTAATGAGAAACCAATACCTCAGAGTAGCAGCCTCTCACTAATGAGAAACCAATACCTCAGAGTAGCAGCCTCTCACTAATCTAATGAGAAACCAATAATTCAGAGTAGCAGCCTCTCACTAACGAGAAGCCAATCAGACACCAGGCAGTTGGTTTGTGATGTGACAACCACAGCTATGGACATAACATCATGTACCTGAGGGAATAGTCTTACCAGGAAGGACTGGTTGCGCTCCTTTCCCAGGAGGCAAATAACATTAGCTAACCTCTGTCACCTTTTGCTCATCAAGCAGTATCATGGCACACACCATTGCTTCTCTCAAGTTCAAGTTGATTATTCTAATATAGTGATGGATAGCTAGCTGTATTAGCTAAATGGATGAGACACACATCGAACTAGTTAGTTAGCCTGCAGATTAAGTTAGCCGATTCCCAGTTTGGCTAACAGCTGAGTAAATAAAAAATGTGGATGATGAAGCTAGCTAGCTACAATCATTAGGGGTTAGAGTAGTAGTAGCTAACTAACTAGCTTGTAAGATCGGCAACGGTTTCTGTAGCTGGCATAAATACTGTCGTTTACATGACAGGTTGTGCATAATCTAGGAAGTGGATACACCAAATCAATGTGGCACTGGCAAAGGAAGACCTAGCTAGTTAGCAATCTAGTTAGCTACAGATAGTTAGCTAGTTAACTATACAGAACAAAAATATGTAAAGTGTTGGTCCCATATTGCATGAGCTGAAATAAAAGATCCCAGAAATGTTCCATACAAACAAAAATCTTATTTCTCTCAGATTTTGTCCACAAATGTGTTTACATCCCTGTTAGTGAGTAGTTCTCATTTGCCAGAATAATCCATCCACCTGACAGGTGTGGCATATCAAGAAGCTGATTTAAATAGCATGATCATTACACAGGTGCATCTTCAAATCAAATCAAATTGTATTGGTCACATACACATGGTTAGCAGATTTTAATGCAAGTGTAGCGAAATGCTTGTGCTTCTAGTTCCGACCATGCAGTCATAACAAGTAATCTAACAATTTCATAAAAACTACCTTATACACAAGTGTAAAGGAATGAATAAGAGTATGTACATAAAAATATACACTGCTCAAAAAAATAAAGGGAACACTTAAACAACACAATGTAACTCCAAGTCAATCACACTTCTGTGAAATCAAACTGTCCACTTAGGAAGCAACACTGATTGACAATAAATTTCACATGCTGTTGTGCAAATGGAATAGACACCAGGTGGAATGTATAGGCATTTAGCAAGACACCCCCAATAAAGGAGTGGTTCTGCAGGTGGTGACCACAGAGCACTTCTCAGTTCCTATGCTTCCTGGCTGATGTTTTGGTCACTTTTGAATGCTGGCGGTGCTTTCACTCTAGTGGTAGCATGAGACGGAGTCCACAACCCACACAAGTGGCTCAAGTAGTGCAGCTCATCCAGGATGGTACATCAATGCGAGCTGTGGCAAAAAGGTTTGCTGTGTCTGTCAGCGTAGTGTCCAGAGCATGGAGGCGCTACCAGGAGACAGGCCAGTACATCAGGAGACGTGGAGGAGGCCGTAGGAGGGCAACAACCCAGCAGCAGGACCGCTACCTTCGCCTTTGTGCAAGGAGGAGCACTGCCAGAGCCCTGCAAAATGACCTCCAGCAGGCCACAAATGTGCATGTGTCTGCTCAAACGGTCAGAAACAGACTCCATGAGGGTGGTATGAGGGCCCGACGTCCACAGGTGGGGGTTGTGCTTACAGCCCAACACAGTGCAGGACGTTTGGCATTTGCCAGCACATTCAACTATGTAAAGAAAATCTAATCTAATGAGAAACCAATACCTCAGAGTAGCAGCCTCTCACTAATCTAATGAGAAACCAATACCTCAGAGTAGCAGCCTCTCACTAATCTAATGAGAAACCAATACCTCAGAGTAGCAGCCTCTCACTAATCTAATGAGAAACCAATACCTCAGAGAAAGTATTTAATAAGAATATTTCATTCATTCAGATCTAGGATGTGTTATTTTAGTGTTCCCTTTATTTTTTGGAGCCGTGTATATGGATGAGAGATGGCCGAGCGGCATAGGCAAGATGCAGTGGATGGTATAGAGTACAGTATATATATGGATGAGAGATGGCCGAGCGGCATAGGCAAGATGCAGTGGATGGTATAGAGTACAGTATATATATGGATGAGAGATGGCCGAGCGGCATAGGCAAGATGCAGTGGATGGTATAGAGTACAGTATATATATGGATGAGAGATGGCCGAGCGGCATAGGCAAGATGCAGTGGATGGTATAGAGTACAGTATATATATGGATGAGAGATGGCCGAGCGGCATAGGCAAGATGCAGTGGATGGTATAGAGTACAGTATATATATGGATGAGAGATGGCCGAGCGGCATAGGCAAGATGCAGTGGATAGTATAGAGTACAGTATATATATGGATGAGAGATGGCCGAGCGGCATAGGCAAGATGCAGTGGATGGTATAGAGTACAGTATATATATGGATGAGCGATGGCTGAACGACATAGGCAAGATGCAGTGGATGGTATAGAGTACAGAATATACATATGAGATGAGTAATGTAGGGTATGTAAACATTATATGAAGTGGCATAGTTTAAAGTGGCTAGGTGCTGGGGACAATAAAAGGCCACTCAAAAAATGGCAGTTTTGTCACAACACAATGCCATAGATGTCTACATTTTTAATTGAGTGTGCTATTGGCATGCTGACTGCAGGAATGTCCCCCAGAGCTGTTGCCCGAGAATTGAATGTTCATTTTTCTACCATAAGCCACCTCTAATGTCATTTTAGAGAATTTGGCAGTACTTGCAACTGTCCTCACAACCGCAGACCACATGTAACCACGCCAACCCAGGACCTCCACAACCACAGACCACATGTAACCACGCCAACCCAGGACCTCCACAACCACAGACCACATGTAACCACGCCAGCCCAGGACCTCCACAACCGCAGACCACATGTAACCACGCCAACCCAGGACCTCCACAACCACAGACCACATGTAACCACGCCAACCCAGGACCTCCACAACCACAGACCACATGTAACCATGCCAGCCCAGGACCTCCACAACCGCAGACCACATGTAACCACTCCAGCCCAGGACCATCCTCATCCGGCTTCTTCCCCTGCAGGATCATCTGAGACCAGACACCCGGAGAGCTGATGAACCTGTGGATTTGCACAACTGAAGAATTTCTGCACAAACTGTCAGGAACCATCTCAGGGAAGCTCATCTGCATGCTCGTCGTTCTCACCAGGGTCTTGACCTGACTGCAGTTCGGAGTCGTAACCGACTTCCTTCCTGGTACGCTGGAGAAGTGTGCTCTTCATAGATGAATCCCGGTTTCAACTGTACCGGGCAGATGTGGGCGAGCGGTTTGCTCATGTCCACGTTGTGAACAGAGTGCCCCATGGTGGCAGTGGGGTTATGGTATGAGCAGGCATAAGCCACGGATAACAAACACAATTGCATTTTATCAACAGCAATTAGAACGCAGAGATACCGTGACGAGATCCTGAGGCCCATTGTCACTCGACTCGTGCCATTCATCTGCCGCCATCATCTCATGTTTCATTATGATAATGCAATGCCCCATGTCACAAGGATCTGTACACAATTCCAGGAAGCTTAAAATGTGCCAGTTCTTCCATGGCCTGCATACTCACCAGACATGTCAACACCCACTGAGCATGTTTGGGATGCTCTGGATCGACATGTACAACAGCATGTTCCAGTTCCCGCCAATATCCAGCAACTTCGCACAGCCATTGAAGAGGAGTGGGACAACATTCCACAGGTAAAAATCAACAACCTGATCAACACTATGTGAAGGAGATGTGCTGCATGAGACAAATGGTGGTCACACCAGATACTGACTGGTTTTCTGATCCACAACCCTACTTCTTTTCTTTAAAAGATATCTGTGACCAACAGATGCATATCTGTATTCCCAGTCATGTGAAATCCATATTAGAGCCTTATGAATGTATTTCAAATAGACTGATTTCCTTTTGAACTTTGAAATTGTTACATTCATATTTTTGTTCAGTGAAGCTACACATAGTGAGCTGGCTAATCATTCAGCTCAAAACGAGTTGGTTTGTACGTACTAGCAAGCTTAGCTACAAAGCATTGGTTAACCCCATTAAACCATGTCATTGTCCACAAGCACAATGATAAACTCACCTCTTTTGTAATCTATGGCCATTATGAACTGTGCCACTGTTCGGTGCTAGCCGGAAGTGTCCAAGCATGTTTACATCACACGTACGCAGCTCCATGTTCGGGATGAAGTGAATTACGTTGAAGCGTTTATAAACACCCATTATTACAAAACCTCTTAGTGCCTATAGTACTTCAGAAATCATTCATAAGCAAATATCATGTATTATGAAAAGGTGGTAAAAAAAAGCCACATTTGGAAAAGCACAAGCTTTAAAACGTTACTTTATAAGTTCATAATACATATCTGTTTAGAATATATGTATTAGTTCTAAAAAATGACTTTATGAAGTACTTTTAACGTTATACCTTGTATATTGTGTAACAAAGTAATGAGACACGAGTTAATTTAGGAAAATTGTTTATAAAAAAAAATACATGTTCCCTGCTCCCACAACACACTGCAAAAAGTACAACACTTCCTTGACACCACTATTCACAGGAGTCTGACATCTTTACGTCACCAATAAATAACTTATTTAAAAAGTCTAAAGTCAGTTTGAATCGGAGTTGGGGTCAATTCCATTTGAATTCAGGAAGCACACCGAAATTCCAAATCAAATTCTCAATTAACAACATTCAGAATTGGAATTTGGTTTACGTTCTGAATTGACACCAACCCTGGTTAGTCACACACAATTAAGTGTTTCAGACAGCAAAATCCTGCATGGAGGTATGGACTTGTCGAAATGGAGACTGAAGACGTCGAGGTGGAAATGTGTGTTGACTGTGTATGTACTCTGATTTCATACGTGTTGTATTTTTGTATCCATTATGACTAACAAATCTGTTTTACATGTGCAAAAAATGTAAAATGATCGCTAAGAAGAAAATGAATAAATACAACAAAAATAGTGCAGCATTGTCTAGTTTCACATGGCTTGTATTTCTAAAACAAAAGAAGTGTGTAATGTGCATAAACTCAAAATGTAAAATGCATTTCAAAACATTATGGCTTAAACAATAACGCTGATTATCCATACAACTAACCGTTTCAAAACGTTCCAATACATTATGGTTGCCATTGTACAATTCATGAGATGGTTTATTTCATATAGATTACCTCAGAAAAGGGAAAGAGCAATTACTCACCTAATCTTTAGGACTTTAATCTATTCTATGCCAATAAAAACAAGATAAATTGTAGACCGACATTGAAGTCAATGCATAGCAACTATAGTACAGCTCTGAGCAAATATTCAATGAAGGGGAAATATCCTCCACCGCTTTATGCTGATTCATTTCAGAGGCGGTGTCTCCCTCTAGGGGTCACTTATAATATTACACACAATTGCATCTGCTAAATGGTACAATTCCTTCTCTCCAAATAAATTCTGTCGAGACTGAGGAAGCCCACTCGTCCTGCATCATCACGGTCTTACAGTTTTGTTGACCTCATGTCACAGCACATTTTTGTTACTACCACACCGGTCCCTGTGGTGGCAAAGCTATAACAACTGTAACTTATAACTTCTCTTCGTATCAACTGTCATATAACCCTATAGCACTGTCATGACCACATCACTAATATAATACGTACTTCATAACTCACTGATCTAATCAACCATTGACATTGTATAAGCTGAATATTCATTACAGGCTAAAACATGGCAAGCCTTACAGATTCAACCATGTGGTTTGGGCATTGCTACATGAATGACACCCTCACGTCACTGAAGGAGTGAGATGGTTTCTATAGGGTGTTGGATAAGGACAAAAACATCTTAAAAATGGAGTAGTAGTATTTTACAACTTTATGTTAAGATGGTTCCTCACCCTGAAAGTAGTCTATGGCGCAGGAGTGCACCCGGACACGGTGTTTTGCAACCTTCCGGTTACTAGTCCAACGCTCTAACCACTAGGCTACCCTGTCACCCCTAATGCGGCTGGCTTCCTCGTTAAATGGGCATTGTTGTCAAGAAGCAGTGCGGCTTGGTTGTGTTTCGGAGAACGCACAGCTCTTGACCGCCTCTCCCAACACAACCTGCACTGCTTCTTGACACAATGCCAATTTAACGAGGAAGCCAGCCGCATTAGGGGCGGCAGGGTAGCCTAGTGGTTAGAGCGTTGGACTAGTAACCGGAAGGTTGCAAGTTCAAACCCCCGAGATGACAAGGTACAAATCTGTCGTTCTGCCCCTGAACAGGCAGTTAACCCACTGTTCCTAGGCTGTCATTGAAAATAAGAATTTGTTCTTAACTGACTTGCCTAGTAAAATAAAGATAAAATAAAGAAATAAATACAAATTAATGTGTCAGGGTGCACTGTGCCTGGGTCGCTAGTGCGCAATGTGACAAGGACATCCCTGCCGGCCAAACCTTCACCCTAACAGCGCTGGGGCAATTGTGCACAGCACCAGGCCAGGCCTGTCGCGGCCGGCTGCGACAGAGCCTGGCCTCGAACCCAGAATCTCTAGTGGCACAGCGATGCGCCACTCGGGAGGCCCAATAATTTGTTCTTAACTGACTTGCCTAGTTAAATCATTAAACAGCCATTACCAACGTTGGCCACCGCTAGCTAAACATCTATGGAAGTGATTGGGGCTGTGAGCATGTTTTTTCTTTTTAAAGGCCAAATCACTTTATAGTTACAGCAAACAAAATATAGAATTGATTTTGGGCGATTTGGACATATTACTTTTTAATAGCTGCCCATCACTTCCATAGATTTTTAAAAAGTTTGAAGTTTGTTGTGGCTGTTTAAAGAAAACTAAACCATGGATTACAGTTTCTCCTGGCCCATTGACTATGTTCAGGGTGAGGAACCATCTCAACATTATCTTGTAAAATAGTGAACTCCTCCTTTAAGTGTGACTATGATTCTGGGTGTACGGTCTTTGTTTCCAAACATTCATTCATTACATACAAATAATACAACAATAGACGTTATCTCAAAATGACAACGGTATGGATAAGGAATGGAGGATTGCATTCATAGAGAATAGAGTCTTAGAAAAATCAGGTCAACAACATATGAAGGGCACAGATGGTTAGCTAGATAGGGGAACTGATTGGGAGAAATAGACCGTGGCTTCAGGTGCCAACGTCCTTCCATCAAACATAGGCTTTGTCCAAAATGGCACTCTATTCCCTACAGAAAACCTTATTTTAGGAAGTGTACTATAATAGGGAGCTATTTGCTGAGATCTTAGTAGAGAACAATGTCAACCGAGGAAACCAGGACAGAAAGCTACAAATCAGAGGAGGTTCTTGTTCTTCACACTTTGGAGGAAAAACAAGTCCCAGCGGAGTCCATCATAAACGGTCTGTCCACATGTTGTGGTTAAAATTCACACGTGTTGCATTTGTCTGGTTCCTCCTGAAGTAAAACATAACACAGACACATCAGTCCTATGTTGGGGAAAGGATTTGATCTTCTTCACGGCGGCTTGCTCAACTTTCCAGTTGATCTGTGCGTCATATATATATGGAACACTTTCTTTTTGGTATGTAATGAAAAAAGGGTTTGCACTCTGACAATGAAAAAAGGTCCAAGGATGTCTACAATACAACTGCTATTACCTGATTGTGCTGTGCAGGCCACCGTAGTTTGGCCCGTGGGCACTCAGAGGCATATGGGTAACATAAATACACTATTTCCAAGTCACTGGACCCTGGGGTGTAATCATTACGCTGATTCGGTTGCAAAAATGTTTTGCAACAGAAACCAAACAACCGTTTCTATTGGACAAATTCTGGTAGGTTCCTTACCATTTCGTTCCATTTGCTCTGTTTGCTACTGTTTGGTTCTCAAACGGTTTCCGTAATGAATACACCCCTGGTTGCTCAAAATGTCCAACTCGACGCTCATCATGCATGTCCAAACTAACCAATGACAGAATGATCTCCATGACAACAGCAAGAGTCTTTGTAGAGCCGAAATGGTCTCTCAGTAGTCTGGGGAACAAGGAAGTGTTTGATTAAATAACTTTATTTATACCTAGTTATAGTTTATATATGAACTGTGTTTGTATAAATGGTTTGTAGATATTGCATGTCTGTTGGTCATCAGCATAGGAGATAATATGGTGGTCCTACCCCCCTGCCTATGACCCGTTCCTGTCCCTGCAGGTGGCATAGAACAGAGGGGAAAGGGATCTCTAGGCTAGTCACCTAGCTGGCAAGAGGGGGCTGGTCAGAGAAGGCCCAAGAGAGATGAGTGAGGGTGGTACCCCTGTCAGTGTACTAGGGGGGTCAGAAAAGGCCCAAGAGAGATGAGGGAGGGTGGTACCCCTGTCAGTGTACTAGGGGGGTCAGAGAAGGCCCAAGAGAGATGAGGGATGGTGGTACCCCTGTCAGTGTACTAAGGGGGTCAGAAAAGGCCCAAGGGAGATGAGGGAGGGTGGTACCCCTGCCAGTATACTAGGGGGGTCAGATAAAGCCCAAGAGAGATAGATGGAGGGTGGTACCCCTGTCAGTGCACTAGGGGGGTCAGAGAAGGCCCAAGAGAGATGAGGGAGGGCGGTACCCCTGTCAGTGTACTAGGGGGTCAGAGGAAGGCCCAAGAGAGATGAGGGAGGCCTGTTCCCCTGCCAGTATACTAGGGGGGTCAGAGAAGGCCCAAGAGAGATGAGGGAGGGCTGTTCCCCTGCCAGTATACTAGGGGGGTCAGAGAAGGCCCAAGAGAGATGAGGGAGGGCGGTTCCCCTGCCAGTATACTAGGGAGGTCAGAGAAGGCCCAAGAGAGATGAGGGAGGCCTGTTCCCCTGCCAGTGTACTAGTAGCTACTGCATTTGGGAACTGCTTAAGTCTTATAGGGTGCGTTCCTGCCGTACTAGTACCGAAGCCCCGGGTCTCTAAAGTCCTGAGGGAGAATCGGGGCAAAATGGGGCCTGGGGAGGGAGCCTGGGGAGGGAGGGGCGGGCATTTCCATTCAGCTCCAAAAGGAATCATTACAGTTGAAAGCGGTTGGATCTGGTTAAAACCGACAGGGTGTAGTTGTGTGTATAATAATGCTAGTCTATAGTGATGGCTCCAGAGTAGGTGGTCAGTAGCAGCATGATGGCAAAGCCGGTTAGGAGGCCCGCGTTCTGGATGATGAAGGTCACAAGGAAGCTGCTTCCACCCGCCTCCTCCTCCTCACGACTCACCTCGTTCATCTCCGGGAACTACGGATAGAAGGGGGGAGGGGGGGCAGGTCAGTTACTTATTGCCCACACACAGAGTTATCCTTAGACATAACACTGGATGGGCAAACAGTATGTTGTGCTCCATATCTATTATCAGTGGACACACAAACAGACACCCCCTCACTCCACCGGACCATCACAGACCGTGTCCACCCCCCTACGCCCATCCCCTCTCTCACCATGTCTGCCAGGGCGATGTAGAGGAACATGCCCCCTGCCAGGGCAAAGATCCATTGAGGTGAGAAGCTGTTTCCTGCCAGGATGCCAAAACCCATGCCCAGGTAGCAGCAGCAGGCAGACAGGAAGTTAAAGAACAGAGCCTGCTGGATGCTCATCCCAGCATTCAACAAGATCACAAAGTCTCCTGGAGGGAAAGAAGGAGATGGTGAGAGAGAAGAGGACAATATCAGCACAGCCAGACATATATTGCTTGGATAGGTGGAAGAGTGCTGGATTCACATAAGCCTACTTATACAGTGCACTTGGGAAAGTATTCAGACCCCTTGACTTATTCCACATTTTGTTACGTTACAGGCTTATTCTAAAATGTATTAAATTGTTTTTTTTACCCTTCATCAATCTACACACAATACCCCATAATAACAAAGCAAAAATAGGTGTAGACATTTTTGCTAATGTATTAAAAACTGAAATATCACATTTACATAAGTATTCAGACCCTTTACTCAGTACTTTGTTGAAGTGCCTTTGGCAGTGATTACAGCCTCAAGTCTTCTTGGGTTTGACGCTACAAGCTTGGAACACCTGTATTTGGAGAGTTTCTCCCATTCTTCTCTACAGATCCTCTCAAGCTCTGTCAGGTTGGATGGGGAGCGTCGCTGCACAGCTATTTTCAGGTCTCTGCTGAGGCTTGTCCCGAAGCCACTCCTGTGTTGTCTTGGCTGTGTGATTAGGGTCGTTGTCCTGTTGGAAGACGAACCTTTGCCCCAGTCTGAGGTTCTGAGTGCTCTGGAGCAGGTTTTCATCAAGGACCTCTTTGTACATTGTTCCGTTCATCTTTCCCTTGATTCTGACTAGTCTCCCAGTCCCTGCAGCTGAAAAGCATCTCCACAGCATGCCGCCGCCACCACCACGCTTCACCGTAAGGATGGTGCCAGATTTTCTCCAGATATGACGCTTGGCATTCAGGCAAAAGAGTTAAACCTTGGTTTCATCAGACCAGAGAAACTTCTTTCTCACTGTCAGAGTCCTTTAGGTGCCTTTTGGCAAACTCCAAGTGGTCTGTCTTGTGCCTTTTACTGAGGAGTGGCTTTTGTCTGGCCACTCTACCATAAAGGCCTGATTGGTGGACTGCTGCAGAGATGGTTGTCCTTCTGGAAGGTTCTTCCATCTCCACAGAGGAACTCTGGAGCTCTGTCAGAGTGACCATTGGGGTCTTGGTCACCTCCCTGACCAAGGCCCTTCTCCCCCGAATGCTCAGTTTGGCATGGCGGCCAGAGGCTTGCTGGTTCCAAACTTCTTCCATTTAACAACGATGGAGGCCACTGTGTTCTTGGGAAACTTCAATGTTGCAGAATTTTTTTTTTGTACCCTTCCCCAGATCTGTGCCTTGGACACAATCCTGTGAGTGCTCTGACATGCACTGTCAACTGTGGGACCTTATATAGACAGGTGTGTGCATTTCCAAATCATGTCCAATCAATTTAATTTACCGCAGGTGGACTCCAATCAAGTTGTAGAAACATCTCACGGATGATCAAAGGAAACAGGATGGACCTAAGCTCAATTTCAACTCTCATAGCAAAGGGTCTAAAAACCAGTTTTCGCTTTGTCATTATGGGGTATTGTGATTTCATTATGGGGTACTGTGATGTCATTATGGGGTACTGTGCGTAGATTGATGAGTAAAAAATTCCATTTTAGAATAAGACCGTAACGTTACAAAATGTGGTAAAAGTCAAGGGGTCTGAATACTTTCCGAATGCACTGTAAGCCCAAACATTATAAATCATTACATTTACTTTCTAGAGGTCTTTTGTTTTTGGGGTGCTGGGCCCATTCATTAGACTGTAACACTCACCCAGTTCATGGGGAAACTCCTCACAGAGTATAGCCACGGAGGTGCTGATGCCCTGGAAGGTCGAGGCAGTGAAGGAGGCTCCGATGGCCAGGCCGTCGATGAAGTTATGGAGCCCGTCGCTCAACGTGATCATCCAGGCCAGAGTGCCGATGTCAGAGTATGCTGTACCCTTCAGCCAATAGCAGCCTCCTCTGCTGTTCCCTCCACCCAGGCTCTGAGAGTCCTGTTGGAGAGGAGGAGAGGTGTGAGGGAGAGTGTCTCTCTCACCGGTAGGTTCGGTGCGGGCGTGTGAGTGAGTATGTGTGACGGCGTGTGAGTGAGTATGTGTGACGGCGTGTGAGCGAGTATGTGTGACGGCGTGTGAGCGAGTATGTGTGACGGCGTGTGAGCGAGTATGTGTGACGGCGTGTGAGCGAGTATGTGTGACGGCGTGTGAGCGAGTATGTGTGACGGCGTGTGAGCGAGTATGTGTGACGGCGTGTGAGCGAGTATGTGTGACGGCGTGTGAGCGAGTATGTGTGACGGCGTGTGAGCGAGTATGTGTGACGGCGTGTGAGCGAGTATGTGTGACGGCGTGTGAGTGAGTATGTGTGACGGCGTGCGCTCGCGCTCTCACACCGGCGGGGTACGTGCTGGGTGAGTATGTGTGTTTTAGAGCTGTGACAATTACCGACGTTCCCCCGCTCTTACAGACAATCCCCTGCTCTTACCGACAATCCCCTGCTCTTACAGACAATCCCCCGCTCTTACAGACAATCCCCTGCTCTTACAGACAATCCCCTGCTCTTACAGACAATCCCCCGCTCTTACAGACAATCCCCCGCTCTTACAGACAATCCCCGCTCTTACAGACAATCCCCGCTCTTACAGACAATCCCCTGCTCTTACAGACAATCCCCTGCTCTTACAGACAATCCCCTGCTCTTACAGACAATCCCCTGCTCTTACAGACAATCCCCTGCTCTTACAGACAATCCCCTGCTCTTACAGACAATCCCTGCTCTTACAGACAATCCCCTGCTCTTACAGACAATCCCCTGCTCTTACAGACAATCCCCTGCTCTTACAGACAATCCCCCGCTCTTACAGACAATCCCCTGCTCTTACAGACAATCCCCTGCTCTTACAGACAATCCCCTGCTCTTACAGACAATCCCCTGCTCTTACAGACAATCCCCCGCTCTTACAGACAATCCCCCGCTCTTACAGACAATCCCCCGCTCTTACAGACAATCCCCCGCTCTTACAGACAATCCCCGCTCTTACAGACAATCCCCGCTCTACAGACAATCCCCGCTCTTACAGACAATCCCCGCTCTTACAGACAATCCCCCGCTCTTACAGACAATTTTGCTCTTACAGACAATCCCCGCTCTCCGACAATTTTCTTACAGACAATTCCTGCTCTTACAGACAATCCCCCGTTCTAAGACAATCCCCGCCAACAGACAATCCCCTATCTTACAGACAATCCCCTGCTCTTACAGACAATCCCCCGCTCTACAGACAAACCATTATTTGGCCAACAGACAATCCCCTGCTCTTACAGACAATTATGTTAATTACCGACAATAGTTTACAGACAATCCCCTTCTAACAATCCATTATTTACAGACAATCCCCTGCTCTTACAGACAATCCCCCCTCTTACAGACAATTCCACAGACAATTTGTTCTAAGACAATTTGCTCAACAGACAATCTCCTATCCATTATGTTAATTCCAGCAGATAGTTTAGTTCTAAAACCATTATTTGGCCAACAGTAATCTCCTATCCATTATGTTGATTCCTGCAGATAGTTTAGTTCTAAAACCATTATTTGGCCAACAGTAATCTCCTATCCATTATGTTAATTCCTGCTATGAAAGTATCAGCCTGTCCCTGTTTCTCTGTCGGATGCTCAATGAGCGAGCCACTTTCACTCCCTCTCGCCACTGTGCGCACAGAGGAGAAAGAGGTGCATTTTGATAAGCAAAGCATATAACTGTTGCTGAAAAACGCAATTTCAAAGCAACTACTGTTGTTCTAGTTACAGAGAGGAGAGTCACAGCTTTCTAGGAGTATATAACTTATCTCTCACCTCTCAACATTGAGCTCAGGGCACCACTAGCCGAGAGGAGGGCACAAACTACTGTTGTTCTAGTTACAGAGAGGCTACCTGCCCCAACACATAGAGACAACTGTAAAGTTTGGTGGAGGAGAATAATGGTCTGGGGCTGTTTTTCATGGTTCAGGCTCCTTAGTTCCAGTGAAGGGAAATCTGAACGCTACAGTATAGACATTCTAGACGATTCTGTGCTTCCAACTTTGTGGAGTGCCCTCGTGCACAAAGCGATGTCCATAAAAATTTTTTTGTTGAGACCACTGTGGAACACCTTGACTGGCCTGGACAGAGCCTTGACCTCAACCCCATTGAACACCTTTGGGATGAATTGGAAAGCCAACTGCGAGCCAGACCTCACTAATTCTCTTCGACGAGCAGGTGTCCACATACACTACATGACCAAAAGTATCTTAAGATGTAGGTGAGTGTGTCTCTCTCACCGGTGGGGTCAGTGTGGAGGTGAGTGTCTCTCTCACCGGTGGTGTCAGTGTGGAGGTGAGTGTCTCTCTCACCGGTGGTGTCGGTGTGGAGGTGAGTGTGAGTGTCTCTCTCACCGGTGGTGTCAGTGTGGAGGTGAGTGTGTGTGTCTCTCTCACCGGTGGGGTCAGAGTGGAGGTGAGTGTCTCTCTCACCGGTGGTGTCAGTGTGGAGGTGAGTGTCTCTCTCACCGGTGGTGTCAGTGCGGAGGTGAGTGTCTCTCTCACCGGTGGTGTCAGTGCGGAGGTGAGTGTCACTCTCACCGGTGGGGTCAGTGTGGAGGTGAGTGTGAGTGTCTCTCTCACCGGTGGGGTCAGTGTGGAGGTGAGTGTCTCTCTCACCGGTGGGGTCAGTGTGGAGGTGAGTGTCTCTCTCACCGGTGGTGTCAGTAGGGGGTGAGTGTGTCTGTCACTCTCACCGGTGGGGTCAGTGCAGGGGTGAGCATGCGGTCCCCCTCTCCTCCGTCCACTTTGGGCAGGTTAAGCCCCGCCTCTCCACTCTGCTGCAGCTTCTCTGTCACACCCTCTTCCATGTCTCCGTTGGCTGGGAAATGACTGTGGTCATGGCCCTGGAGGGGGGGAAGCGCGAGAGAGAGCGCGAGAGCGAGCGAGAGGGAGAGAGAGGGAGAGAGAGAGAGAGAAAGAGAGAGAGCGAGAGCGAGAGAGAGAGCGCGAGAGCGAGAGAGCGAGAGAGAGGACCATTAGCAAGGGAATCAGAAGTCCATACCAGTCACATGAAAAGTATTTTAACGACACCACGTTAAAGCACAGCTTTCAGTCGGCCCCTGTACAGTATATGGGTCAAGTAGACCATATAATTGGTTTAAGAGGCCACACCTGACCCGTGTTTGTTAAGGTATTACATTGGCTTGGCAGTTCAGGTCTTAATCATATGGCTCAAAGCTGCACTATGCTGAAGGTCCAATAGGAGGAAGCATCACCTCAAACAATGTCAACAACAGACCCGTAAGGCAGATGGCATGAGTGTGTGTGTCTCTACTACACTACTACATACAGGGGTTACTCTGGGTCATAGCAACGCATCAAATAAACATCTCATCAACCACTACTGACCAGATTAAAACTATCCACCGATACTAGCATCGCTAAGCAACCTTCCCGGGACTTTCCCTGGGCTACAGAGACGGGTTCAGTGATGGTGGTACAGCGTTCTTTCATGTCTCTATTCTACATTCTCATTTTCATGGCTTGATTGTTTACTGTGGAAAAATGGCACCAATGTGAAGCATCTTTTTAAGACCGTTCACACCGTCGCTCCAAATCAAACTGGTTTCTTTCCAGGAAGGTCATTCTCATTTATCATCAGTGGATTTATCATCGTCTCACCCTAAACGATGTGACGCATCTCTCTGAATATATTCAGAGGAAAGTATAGTGACGGCAGTTAACCCACTGTTCCCCGGGCGTCTAGCTGGTTGGTCTGACACGTACAGTAGAATATATTCAGAGGAAAGTATAGTGACGGCAGTTAACCCACTGTTCCCCGGGCGTCTAGCTGGTTGGTCTGACACGTACAGTAGAATATATTCAGAGGAAAGTATAGTGACGGCAGTTAACCCACTGTTCCCCGGGCGCCGAAGACGTGGATATCGATTATGGCGCTAATCTGTTCTGGGATATAAACATTGGGTTGTTATTTTACCTGAAATGCACAAGGTCCTTTACTCTGACAATTAATCCACTGATAAAAGGGTAAAAGTTTGTTTCTAGTAGTTTCTCTCCTCCTTCAGGCTTCTTCTTCTGTGGACTTTATATGGCGATTGACAACCAACTTTAAGGTGCATTACCACCACCAACCGGACAGGAGCGTTAATCTTTCAATCACCCAAGTGGGTATATGCTCCTAAAAAACACGCTGACCAGGTCGCCAGGTGTACGGTGTTTCCTCCGACACATTGGTGCGGCTGGCTTCCGGGTTGGATGTGCATTGTGTCAAGAAGCAGTGCGGCTTGGTTGGGTTGTGTTTCGGAGGACGCATGGCTCTCGACCTTCGCGTCTCCCGAGTCCAAACGGGAGTTTCAGCGATGAGACAAGACTGTAACTACTACCAATTCGATACCACGAAATTGGGGAGAAATAAGGGGTAAAAAAAAAGATTAGGTCGGCCATTCAGGTAAATTCCCTGTCTATTAAGCAAATTCTGTAGATTTGGCCTTGTGTTTTAGGTTATTGTCCTGCTGTTTTAGGTTATTGTCCTGCTGAAAGGTGAATTCAGTGTTTGGTTGTCTACTTTCCACCAGGTTTTCCTCTAGGATTTTGCCTGTGCTTAGCTTCATTTAGCGTCCTTCTGTATTTTTCTCAGTATTACTTTAGAGCCTTGATGCAAAACAGGATGCTTGTTTTGGAAAATTTATATTCTGTACAGGCTTCTTTCTTTTCACTCTGTCATTTAGATTAGTATTTCGGGACTAACTACATTACAGACTCACCGACAGAACGCTACAGACTCACCGACAGAACGCTACAGACTCACCGACAGAACGCTACAGACTCCCCGACAGAACGCTACAGACTCCCCGACAGAACGCTACAGACTCACCGACAGAACGCTACAGACTCACCGACAGAACGCTACAGACTCACCGACAGAACGCTTCAGACTCACCGACAGAACGCTTCAGACTCACCGACAGAACGCTACAGACTCACCGACAGAACGCTACAGACTCACCGACAGAACGCTACAGACTCACCGACAGAACCCGACAGACTCCCCGACAGAACGCTACAGACTCACAGACAGAACGCTACAGACTCACCGACAGAACGCTACAGACTCACCGACAGAACGCTACAGACTCACCGACAGAACGCTACAGACTCACCGACAGAACGCTACAGACTCCCCGACAGACTCACCGACAGAACGCTTCAGACTCACCGACAGAACGCTACAGACTCCCCGACAGAACGCTACAGACTCCCCGACAGAACGCTACAGACTCCCCGACAGAACGCTACAGACTCCCCGACAGAACGCTACAGACTCCCCGACAGACTCACCGACAGAACGCTTCAGACTCACCGGCAGACTCACCGACAGAACGCTTCAGACTCACCGACAGAACGCTACAGACTCCCCGACAGAACGCTACAGACTCCCCCGACCCGACAGAACGCTACAGACTCCCCGACAGACTCCCGACAGAACGACTCACAGACTCCCGACAGAACGCTACAGACTACAGACCCCGACAGAACGCTACAGACTCCCCGACAGAACGCTACAGACTCCCCGACAGAACGCTACAGACTCCCCGACAGAACGCTACAGACTCCCCGACAGAACGCTACAGACTCCCCGACAGAACGCTACAGACTCCCCGACAGAACGCTACAGACTCACCGCTTTCTCTTGTTGTGCTCTTTACAATGAACACGTGACTGGTGGCTCGGCTGTTCTGGGGAACTACGAAGTGCTTCATAATGTGACAGGTGAAATGAAGAACATAATCTGCTTAATCTAACGTTTTGCACAAGTTGACTGCAGGTATTAACTTAAAAAAGAAATATTAAAATAAATAGTTGTGACGCTATAGACTGTATTAACCATCCCATGGCTTTTTCCAAATACCCCGGAATACCGACCCAGCCTAATTCAATGTCTGCTTTTTAAATGTTTTACCCATCTACCAATAGGTGCCCTTCTTTGCAAGGCATTGGTAAAAACCTCTCTCGTCTTTGTGGTTGAACCTGTGTTTGAAATTCACTGCTCGATTGAGGGATCTTACAGATGTGTGAGGTACAGAGATGAGGTAGTCATTCAAAAATCACATTAAAACACTATTATAGCACAGAGAGAGCCCTTGCAACTTATTAAGCAAATTTGTACTCCTAAGTCTTCCCATAACAAAGGGGTTGAATACTTGTGTTTTATTAATTTGTTAAAATAATAATTCAGGCTGTAACAAAACGGGTTAAAAGTCCAAGGAGGTGAATCATTTTCTGAAGACTCTGCATGTGAACTTGTGTTGCAGGTGTCTACTTCACTTCAGTCTGTCTTAAGTACACGTGTAATTATGAATGTGTCATTGACTCACGTCCAAGTAAGGTCTCCTCCAGGCTCCGCCACACAAAGCAAACAGACCCAACAACAACCGTCTGACGTCATCATCCCAGATGCATTAAGCAGAGGCAACGGTTACTGTTCATAAAACCAACGCCCTGATAAACAAGCTAAACCAGCCCTTTGACTCGTGTGATTTTATCCACATGGTGACAATGCAAACCGTAATATCTCTCCGATCCATCTAAAGAGCGGATGCTTATCGGTGTGTGTGAAAAGCCCTGGTCGAGACTATGTTTATGAGCACTACAGAGCCCCGCTACAGAACAAGATTTCTCAACCTAGTCTTCTTGGAAGTTGGAATACCAGTCTTTTCACATTTGTTCAATTCCAACACCAGCACACCTGATTGAACTAGCCAAAAGGTTTTACGATAAATTAGTTGACGATTTGAAATCAGGTGATCTCGTGTTGGCACAAATATACTAGATGACTGTTGGTCCCGAAGCCTGGGTTCATTGGGCTGATAAACGCTACAATATGGTCAGGTGTATTGGGTCACGTCTATATATGAACTCACCAAAAAAATAAACATGCCTCTTTCAAAAGATAATTCATAAAAGTCCAAATAACTTCACAGATCTTCATTGTAAAGGGTTTAAATTGTAAAGGGTTTCCCATGCTTGTTCAATGAACCATAAACAATTAATGAACATTAAAACACTAACAGCTTACAGATGATAGGCAATTAAGGTCACAGTTATGAAAACTTAGGACACTAAAGAGGCCTTTCTACGGACACTGGAAAACACCAAAAGAAAGATGCCCAAGGTCTCTGCTCACGTGCCTTAGGCATGCTGAAAGGAGGCATGAGGACTGCAGATGTTAACAGGGTAATAAATTGCAATGTCCGTACTGTGAGACACCTAAGACAGCGCTACAGGGAGACAGGATGGACAGCTGATCGTCCTCGCAGTGGCAGACCACGTGTAACAACACCTGCACAGGATCGGTACATCCGAACACCACACCTGCGGGACAAATACAGGATGGCACCAACAACTGCCCGAGTTACAGCAGGAATGCACAATCCCTCCATCAGTGTTCAGACTGTCCGCAATAGGCGGAGAGAGGCTGGACTGAGGGCTTGTAGGCCTGTTGTAAGGCAGGTCCTCACCAGACATCACCTGCAACAACGTCGCCTATGGGCACAGACCCACCGTCGCTGGACCAGACAGTACTGGCAAAAAGTGTTTTTCACTGACGAGTCGTGGTTCTGTCTCACCGGGGCCTGTACTCTGGAGCGGGATCGATTTGGAGGTGGAGGGTCCGTCATGGTCTGGGGCGGTGTGTCACAGCATCATCGGACTGAGCTTGTTGTCATTGCAGGCAATCTCAACACTTTGCGTTACAGGGAAGACATCCTCCTCCCTCATGTGGTACCCTTCCTGCAGGCTCATCCTGACATGACAATGCCACCAGACATACTGCTCGTTCTGTGTGTGATTTCCTGCAAGACAGGAATGTCAGTGTTCTGCCATGTCCACGAAGACCCTGGATCTCAATCCCATTGAGCACGTCTGGGACATATTGGATCGGAGGGTGAGGGCTAAGGCCATTCCCCCCAGAAATGTCTGGGAACTTGCAGGTGCTTTGGTGGAAGAGTGGGGTAACATGTCACAGCAAGAACTGGCACATCTGGTGCAGTCCATGAGGAGGAGATGCACTGCAATACTTAATTGCAGCTGGTGGCCACACCAGATACTGACTGTTACTTTTGATTTTGACTCCCTCTTTGTTCAGGGACACATTAATCCATTTGTTAGTAACATGTCTGTGGAACTTGTTCAGTTTATGTCTCAGTTGTTGAATCTTATGTTCATACCAATATTTACACATGTTAAGTTTGCTGAAAATAAACACAGTTGACAGTGAGAGGACGTTTCGTTTTTTTTGCTGAGTTTATAATGCATGTGCAGTACATAACACTTCTCTGGTTTCTGACCAATCCCAATAGGTTCACACAGTCACACATTTGCACCAGGCAAACAAAGACCCCTTGAACCTTTAAACCATACAAAAACAGACAGGGTGAAAGCAATGACATATCTCATGTTTGTCATCCTTGTGCATTTTTCAGTCATTTACCTCACCGTTAAACCAAAGCAAATGTTATTGAACGCAGACTCACCTTATCCTTGGGTTTGAGCAGCATCTTGAGGACCTTCTCAGTGAAGAAGAAGAGGTAGAACCCTCCGAACACCACCGTGGACTTAGACACATAGTTGTCCACCATAGGGTTAAAACCAAATGCCTAGGGAGGATAATATACATAGTTATCTATAATGCATCAGTCAAATTGGTTAATAGCAGGGTATTACATCACACTGTGAAAAGATGTGTGTAAATATGTAATTGGCTTGATTGAACTAGCTAGGGACTCTGACATGGGAAAAGAACCAAATTGTGGCTGCGTCATGATTCAGCACAATTGAAGCTGAACATGTCAGTTACGGCCATTTTCTCACTTTTAAATCGAGGTCTCTGACCTACTGTATGTGTTTATATGTGTCATTGAGAAGGATTTTCAGTACATACATTTAATTTTTTTAAAGATTGGTAATACCAATCCCTAACTTCACACTTGTCAGTGTTCTTTTATAAAATGGTATGTGAACAATACTAGGTGACAACTAATCTCAGGAAGTCAAATGTTAAGTAAATTCTCCCTGATATCTTATTGAGACTATGGGGGAAAGACACAACAGCCCCTGGCGGGCTGCAGGGACAGGATATTACAAACGCTAGCCAGTTTCTCTCCTCAAGGACACAGTACCAGGCTAAGAGATAGCCTACTGTTATAAACATGCCCAATAAAAATGATGTTTAGAGCGCTATCAAATGGCAAAATACTGCTTCAAGCGTTTAAAAAAAACAGACGTATCTGTATTTCACTGTAATCAGCACATTCGCTAACACCTTGGGCTGTTTGTCTGCTAAGGTCATCTACTGTCTGGTTCCAAATATGACTCTTCTCTGCCATGTTGGTTTGGGATCATGTGACAACTGATATGTGATGGGTTTTCTGGTGCAAAATGGACCCAGGTGGAGGAGGTGAATTTTGTATTTCATCTAAGAACAGACTAAACCTACAGATACTATTTTTCCTCAGTGTTTCCCCCTTTCCAGGAAGGCCCACCAGCAGCTCAACGGATCTGCTTTTCAGAATCACATAAGGGGGCAATAAAGTGACACTGGTAATTAAGTGTGTGGTTCTCCTAATTAATCTATGGGCCCGGCATGACCGTAGTTAAGTCTGGTTTCATTTGGGCTGGGGGCTGCTTGAAGGGAGGGAACATCTGAGGTAGAGGAGCACATCCTATTTCCTATGTAGGGAATAGGGTGCCTAAAGGAGTGCACTATGTAGGGAATAGGGTACCTAAAGGAGTGCACTACGTAGGGAATAGGTTTCTGAAGTTGTTCAATAAATAAGGGAGTGCACTACGTAGGGAATAGGGTGCCTAAAGGAGTGCACTACGTAGGGAATAGAGTGCCTAAAGGAGTGCACTACGTAGGGAATAGAGTGCCCTTCACACTACCTCTGGGATGAGCTGAAACAGGGCGTTGGAGTAGAGGGTGCCAATGGCCAGGGCTATGAAGTAGAGCAGCAGACGCTTGTAAAAGGTTTTCCTCATGAAGGGGACCACACTGGCCCCAACCAGCGAACACAGAGAAATGAAGGTCACACACAGGAAGCCATAACCCCAAACTGACCACGACCGGGGGGGGGAAGAGAGAGGGGAGAGAAGGGGGACCAAAGAGGAGAGGAAAAAAGGAAAGGGGAAAATTAGTTAAATTAACATCATGAAATCATTAAAGATATTAATTTTTCGCAGTAGAAGGATTAACCTGAGAACACCAGTTAATGTCAGCCCTGAAGAAAATAAATCACATCACCCCCAACAGTTCTGTTCCCAGAGAACAGGAAATGCCCAATCAATGGACACTGACTGTCTATTCACAATCAATGTCCATTCACAGACCTGTGTGTGTGTGTGTGTGTGTGTGTGTGTGTGTGATCACTGTATGACGACGAGACACCATGATTTGTTTCCCATTAGACCAGTGTTCCAACCCAAAACAGCCTGTGATTAAGAGATGAGGGAGTAATTATGTCATCGCAGATCAGAGGAAGCAGAATCCCCAGGCCTTCATGATGCAACCTGGAACCACTGGTGCTTACACTGGAGCGGTCACACGATACAGGTGGGTATTAGGGAGTACGCAACGCACGACCGATCAGATGAAACCAGAGAAAGATAGCTAGGAACACACACACCATTGTCTTTCGGGCCAGGTGCGTGTCTGCTCTGCACCACTCCACTAGCTAGCTGCCAGCTGCCCCCAGGGCATGGTCTGAGCTCCTGCTGTCTCACTGCAGACAGACTAAACAGTCCCACTGACTGAGAGCGTCATTTTATTCTTTACACCAAATTCACCAGTCGTATTTTGAGAAAGGGGGTAAAGTTGTGGAACACTGGGAGCAGCAAATACCCACTTGGCCTGGTTTCCCCTGAGGTGAGCTTAGAGGGGTATGATGCACTGTGCAGCCAGCCAACCAGCAGGTCAGCCAGCGCAGGTCAGCCAGCCAACCAGCAGGTCAGCCAGCCAGCCAGCGCAGGTCAGCCAGCCAACCAGCAGGTCAGCCAGCGCAGGTCAGCCAGCCAACCAGCAGGTCAGCCAGCCAGCCAGCAGGTCAGCCAGCCAGCAGGTCAGCAGGTCAGCCAGCCAGCAGGTCAGCCAGCCAACCAGCAGGTCAGCCAGCCAGCCAGCAGGTCAGCCAGCCAACCAGCAGGTCAGCCAGCCAACCAGCAGGTCAGCCAGCCAACCAGCAGGTCAACCAGCCAGCCAGCAGGTCAGCCAGCCAGCCAGCCAGGTCAGCCAGCCAGCCAGCAGGTCAGCCAGCCAGCCAGCAGGTCAGCCAGCCAACCAGCAGGCCAGCCAGCAGGTCAGCCAGCAGGTCAGCCAGCCAGCCAGCAGGTCAGCCAGCCAGCCAGCAGGTCAGCCAGCCAACCAGCAGGCCAGCCAGCCAGCCTCTCTCAAAGGAGAATCAGTCTCACAGATGGCATATATATTCCACAGCCAGCGAAGAGTGCAGAGTAGCCAGACCAGCCAGCGAGGAGTGCAGAGTAGCCAGACCAGCCAGCGAGGAGTGCAGAGTAGCCAGACCAGCCAGCGAGGAGTGCAGAGTAGCCAGACCAGCCAGCGAGGAGTGCAGAGTAGCCAGACCAGCCAGCGAGGAGTGCAGAGTAGCCAGACCAGCCAGCGAGGAGTGCAGAGTAGCCAGACCAGCCAGCGAGGAGTGCAGAGTAGCCAGACCAGCCAGCGAGGAGTGCAGAGTAGCCAGACCAGCCAGCGAGGAGTGCAGAGTAGCCAGACCAGCCAGCGAGGAGTGCAGAGTAGCCAGACCAGCCAGCGAGGAGTGCAGAGTAGCCAGACCAGCCAGCGAGGAGTGCAGAGTAGCCAGACCAGCCAGCGAGGAGTGCAGAGTAGCCAGACCAGCCAGCGAGGAGTGCAGAGTAGCCAGACCAGCCAGCGAGGAGTGCAGAGTAGCCAGACCAGCCAGCGAAGAGTGCAGAGTAGCCAGACCAGCCCGTGTAGACTCACACACAGATAAGAGAGAGAGAGAACAATCAGTCCACAATTCCAGTGGTAGGAAAAAATAATCACTGAAGCAACTGTAGAATCACAGTAGCTCATTGATGACCACTGGTTGGTTGAACAAGACAATTCCCAAGCTGCTAATTACACCCCCAGGAAGAAAGAGAAGGAAATGCCCAGGAAGAGGTGAAGAATAGAGAAGAGTGCTGTGGTCGGTGGGGCATTGTTGTTAAGGGAGTATATAGAGAGGGGGGATGGGGGAAAAATATTTTTTTGGGGGGGTGACTTTTTCCCCCAACAGGGGATTGATGGATACCGCACCTCTGGCAAGAGCTGGAACACAGCTGTGGAGTAGAGCGTCCCGATGGACAGGGCGATGAAAAAGACGAGCGCCCGGCGCATGTGACTCGTCCTCATGAGGGGAACCAGGAACACGCCGGTGAGAGAGAAGGCACTGACCAGGGTCACACTCAGAATAGAGAAACCCCACACTGATGGGAGAAGGAGGGAGAAGAGGAGGCACACGACACACCAAAGAGAGGGTTTGAAGTGAACACTGAAGCACACATGCCATTTGTTTAATATGAGAATTACTCTGTGTGCTGTGACAATGATCGATCACAGAGGACTGTGACTACAGGAGCAGTAATGATCACAGAGGACTGTGACTACAGGAGCAGTAATGATCACAGAGGACTGTGACTACAGGAGCAGTAATGATCACAGAGGACTGTGACTACAGGAGCAGTAATGATCACAGAGGACTGTGACTACAGGAGCAGTAATGATGACAGAGGACTGTGACTACAGGAGCAGTAATGATGACAGAGGACTGTGACTACAGGAGCAGTAATGATCACAGAGGACTGTGACTACAGGAGCAGTAATGATCACAGAGGACTGTGACTACAGGAGCAGTGATGATCAGAGGACTGAGACTACAGGAGCAGTAATGATCACAGAGGACTGTGACTACAGGAGCAGTAATGATCACAGAGGACTGTGACTACAGGAGCAGTAATGATCACAGAGGACTGTGACTACAGGAGCAGTAATGATCACAGAGGACTGTGACTACAGGAGCAGTAATGATCACAGAGGACTGTGACTACAGGAGCAGTGATGATCAGAGGACTGAGACTACAGGAGCAGTAATGATCACAGAGGACTGTGACTACAGGAGCAGTAATGATCACAGAGGACTGTGACTACAGGAGCAGTAATGATCACAGAGGACTGTGACTACAGGAGCAGTAATGATCACAGAGGACTGTGACTACAGGAGCAGTATTGATCACAGAGGGCTGTGACTACAGGAGCAGTAATGATCACAGAGGACTGTGACTACAGGAGCAGTAATGATCAGAGGACTGTGACTACAGGAGCAGTAATGATCACAGAGGACTGACTACAGGAGCAGTGATGATCAGAGGACTGTGACTACAGGAGCAGTAATGATCACAGAGGACTGTGACTACAGGAGCAGTAATGATCACAGAGGACTGTGACTACAGGAGCAGTAATGATCACAGAGGACTGTGACTACAGGAGCAGTATTGATCACAGAGGACTGTGACTACAGGAGCAGTAATGATCACAGAGGATTGTGACTACAGGAGCAGTAATGATCACAGAGGAAGTGACTACAGGAGCAGTGTGGAAATCACACTGTGGAAAGGGAAGGAGGAGGGGAGGAGTCACACTGTGGAAAGGGAAGGAGGAGGGGAGGAGTCACACTGTGGAAAGGGAAGGCGGAGGGGAGGAGTCACACTGTGGAAAGGGAAGGAGGAGGGGAGGAGTCACACTGTGGAAAGGGAAGGAGGAGGGGAGGAGTCACACTGTGGAAAGGCGCGGTCGACATGTAGACCACATTGCGATGGTTTTGAGCATAAAACTCCTGTAATGTAAATGAAGAGTTAAGAGTTACGGGTTTCCTTTCAGCACACATAAAACACCTGTATCCTGTGGGAGAGGAAGATTGGTTAACTTTGATTGTGGTGTGGATTGCAGAAGTGACAAGGTCTGTAAGAAGAATTTAGTTTATTAATTCGACCATTTCAAAAAAACAAGCACACATAAAACTTGAAAAAGCCATATACACGCACATCAGTAAAATCATGGAGGATAACAAAGTCCGGGACTTATTTCCATTGTGGTCCTCTTAAAACCAGATGACTAGGCAAGATCCAACACTGTTAAACACAGTATGACAGAGAGATAATAAAACAAAGAAAAATAAGATCCAACACAGTATGACAGCGATAATAATAAAACAAAGAAGAACATTATCTCATCATTGCAGTGACATCATAAGGTACATTCAAATGGACACAAAAGACAAACTGTTTTTTTTTTAACTTAATTGTTTAAAGCAGGGCAGAGAGGATGTAGTGTTTATGGGCGGAGGAAACTCATTCCTATGTTATTCAAACAGGACTAGACTACTACGGTGGAAATTAAGAGGTCGACCGATTATGATTTTTCAACGCCGACACCGAATATTGGAGGACCAAAAAAGCGGATACCGATTAATCGGCCCCAAAAAAAATTCAAATGTATTTGTAATAATGACAATTACAACAATACTTGAATGAACACTTATTTTCACTTAATATAATACATAAATAAAATCAATTTAGCCTCAAATAAATAATGAAACATGTTCAATTTGGTTTAAATAATGCAAAAACAAAGTGTTGGAGAAGAAAGTAAAAGTGCAATATGTGCCATGTAAGAAAGCTAACGTTTCAGTTCCTTGCTCAGAACATGAGAACATATGAAAGCTGGTGGTTCCTTTTAACATGAGTCTTCAATATTCCCAGGTAAGAAGTTTTAGGTTGTAGTTATTATAGGAATTATAGGACTATTTCTACACCATGTGTATTTCATCAACCTTTGACTATTGGATGTTCTTATAGGCACTTTAGTATTGCCAGTGTAACAGTATAGCTTCCTTCCCTCTCCTCGCTCCTCCCTGGGCTCGAACCAGGAACACAATGACAACAGTCATCCTCGAAGCAGCATTACCCATGCAGAGCAAGGGAAACAACTACTCCAAGGCTCAGAGCGAGTGACTTTTGAAACGCTATTAGCGCGCGCTAACTAGCTAGCCATTTCACTTCGGTTACACCAGCCTCATCTCGGGAGTTGATAGGCTTGAAGTCATAATGCTTGACGCACAACAAAGAGCTGCTGGCAAAACGCACGAAAGTGCTGTTTGAATGGATGTGTACGCGCCTGCTTCTGCCTACCACCGCTCAGTCAGATTATATGCAACGCAGGACACGCTAGATAATATCTAGTAATATCATCAACCATGTGTAGTTAACTTGTGCATAATGAACACACATGGTCTCAATAGGAAGCAGTCATCTTCAAATACAGTGCTTGAAATCCTAAACCAAATGGGACAAGCACAGATCTTGGAGCAAAACAGAGACGGCCATTTCATGAACAGACTTTTAAAAGGAGGGCAATAGGACGCATTGAACCGACGTCACTCTGCCCCCACAGCAGCAGCTAGTAGCACCTCAGCCCGAGTCACAGCTGGCCAAATACCCTGTCCCAGACCTGGGTTCAAATAGTATTCAAAATCTTTAAATGTACTTAAGCTGTGATTGAGCTTGCCTGGCGCAATAGGGCCAATGAAATAGTTTCAAAGTATAAACCATGACATCTACCACTCCAGGTTTGGCTTAAGCAAACACAATAGATTTCAAATACTATTTGAAACCAGGACTGCACTGGGGAGAGCGCTCTAGACATTAGCGGAAGATGAGTGAAAATGTATCGCTGGCCAAAACACATCCTGTATCAATGCTTCTCTTGACAGAAATTAGGACACAGAAAAGGGACAAACACCATAAAGAGTGAAGTTTTTAAACATCTTCTTGAAGAACATCCAGATAACATTCACTGACACAATCCCAGTGCAGAGCTCTCTTCCAGCAGTGTCAGTTCATGGGTTAGAATCTTTGCAAATTGCAACTAGAACTGTTAGCTGGTATAGAGATGGCAGGGCAAGGCATATCAACATTCTTGAGTTTGGTTTCTAAAAACACACCACAAGTGCTGTTAGACCACAGAAAACAGAAAACAGAAGAGGTAGTACCTGACACAGTTATAAAATCATCATGACTTTCTATAGAGTTACAATGTCCTTTCTATGTAGTGTGATTCTAGGTGCAGCGCCCCAGTGGGAGGATCACACTAGTTTACTACATTCTCAAAGCCTGTCATTAACAGTCTTTTTATACCTACCAGCTACACCAGGGTCTACTTAGACTGGGTCAATTTAGACTGGGTCAACTTAGACTGGGTCAACTTAGACTGGGTCAACTTAGACTGGGCCAACTTAGACTGGGCCAACTTAGACTGGGCCAACTTAGACTGGGCCAACTTAGACTGGGCCAACTTAGACTGGGCCAACTTAGACTGGGCCAACTTAGACTGGGTCAACTTAGACTGGGCCAACTTAGACTGGGTCAACTTAGACTGGGCCAACTTAGACTGGGCCAACTTAGACTGGGCCAACTTAGACTGGGCCAACTTAGACTGGGCCAACTTAGACTGGGCCAACTTAGACTGGGTCAACTTAGACTGGGTCAACTTAGACTGGGTCAACTTAGACTGGGTCAACTTAGACTGGGTCAACTTAGACTGGGCTCTGATGAGAGCTAGCTAGTAGCTACTGTTCTTGTTTGCATGTTAAATATTGCCAATTTATACGTAATAAAACTAAACTATACCCTAAAAGCGCCTGTACAAAAGCCTAGGCTGCAGCCTACATACATCCACAACACAATCACTTAGATTAGAACCAGATACTAAAATGGCTTCCAGAGTAATAACAAGGACATCCAGTTTCATGGCCTGCCAACCTCTGATGTCAGCAGGCTGAGAAGCTGTGGGCAGTGTGAGCCAGATCGATCCAAGATGGAGGTGCCTTTACGCATCATCTGTACCCGCTAAGAGGATTCTGTACCTAGTATCTGCTGACAGTGGCATTCTAATAATGGCTGTTCTGTGCTAAAGTGGACCAGGAAGTACACGATGCTGAAAGCTAGAGGAGAAACATAACCAAGGGCCTTTGATTTTTAACCTTCCTCTGAACTTCATACTGCAGACCAATTCTAACCCACAGTAGACTTCTAGAGAAGAGGGAATTGTGTTGTTCTAATGAAAACTTGTTGGGAGAAAGTTTAAAATAAGACAAAGATAAACAGAAGGTGAACAGTCAGCAGTATACTGTAACTGCAGTACTGGTATGCCAAACCAAAGTTGTCAACAACAACAAAAAATATGTATAAAACACGTCTATAAAGTATGTAGAAAAGATAAGCTAAATAAATAAATAAAATAAATAAATAAAAACGAGTGGGGGAGAATCTAAAATTCCCAAAACGTCATTACATGGGTCCCCCATTGATTTGGTGATGCTTGAGTCAGACAGCATCACAACACGGCATAAACAGTAGCAAAATGTGTAGAGTTGCAGGAAACTAGCTTTATTAATGTTTATTTAAAATAAAATTAAAATGTACAGGACGGTCTCAACCATTGGTTACGTACACTACCACGCCCGCCCGCCCCCCTTTTACGTAGGGGGAAACACTGCAAATGTATTATGAAAGACCATAGGAGTTGAGAGGCTCACCTTCAGCAGCAGTGGGTTTGGAAGGCGGGTCTATGATAAGCTCCTCCTTTTTCTCCACCCCACATGCGCCAGAGTCCAATTGCTGAAGCATGGTGGGGCAGAGCTCCTGTAGACCACGCCCATCCAGACGAGACTGCTCGTCCATACTGTAAACTGCCAGGGTGTCTCCAGGTAAGCACTGTGGAGGGAAACAGGCAAGCCGTCACACACACACACACACACACTGACCACAAAAAGAAACCTCAATCATTTCCTATCTGATAAAGGACATGCTGTTTTCCCTTCATGGAAAACTAAAGTGAGATTAACTTATCCATGTAGATATGATGGAACTGGAAGGTTCCATGCCTGAGCACACAAACTCTGGACCAAAAGTCAACACTCATTCCCTTAGTTCAGGGACACATGAAACACACGTCTAACATGAAGAGAAGACAACTTTGTGTTAACTTATTCCTCTGCTCTCAAATCAACACGGTAGTGGCTAGTGAGTCAAGCCTACATGACATTAAGCCGAGTAAGAATGCAAAGCCACCCCATCTCAGTGTTTCTGTTGTAGTCATTTACACTGTATACAAGCCGCTGATGCACGCCTTTGGAACATCTACATTTAAAAAGTATAATAAATTAATTTAATATAAGAAAGAAATACCAAGAAAAATACACAAGAAATACCTTATGATGACCCCTCCACTGCATACATAGGCTCAATGCATCGTCCAATATGTTCAAATAATTAACAAATAATTGTACCAACATGTTATTGGGCTCATTTCTGGAGTTGGAAATTATATTTTAGACGGTGTCAGCATAATTTATTTTAAATCATTTTGGAGTAGAAAATTCATTTAGAAAGTCACCAAAACTGAGATTCTCAGTCCTTCTACATAAAATAACCCGGGGGGGACCTCTGAACCTCCGAAACAATGGGGGAGGATGCCCCATTCAACCCCCCTCCCCACAACCCCGGACACAGACTGGATATAGGGATGTCACTTCCTTTGTTTTGACATGAACAGCAATAAATCAATATGCTCCGTCACAAATGTTTTGAAAACACAAATCATTAAGGTCATTAAGGTTTGTGAGGGACAGATCTCAGGGAGAGGGTCTGAAAGGAAGGACATGTAGGGAGAGAGCTGCTCCTAATGCTTAGTATAAAGTCAATATAAATCTATTTACTTTGGACAGGTTGACTCTGGGCGGCGCCGGTGGAGCCTCTGCTGCGGTGCCGTTGTCCACCAGGCCGGGTGCACCGAGTCGTGCCAACAAAGAGCGGAGCTGGGGAACAGAGATGGTGGCATTGTCCCCATATCGCTCCAACAGGCCCTGCAGCACCTGGGCCGGAGAAGCCTGGTCTTCGCCGAGTGCTCTCCCCAGGGGACACAACAGCAGGGCGAGGAAGACTGTCAGCTGGGCCACACAGACCGAGCAGCCATGGACGGGACTCTGAGTCATGATGATTATGATGACCCCTCCACTGGCTGGGTTACGGCTGGGGAACAGGAAGAGAGCAAAATGGGTTAGTTAGTAGTTCTGACTGGCTGAGGAGAGGTCACTGAGGTGGATTGGTAGGTAGGTCTGGCTGAGGAGATGGGAGAGCCAAGGTGGCTTAGTTAGTAGGCCAACACAGTGGATTCTGGCTGGGGAGAGGAGAGGTCACTGAGGTTGATTGGTAGGTAGGTCTGGCTGAGGAGATGGGAGAGCCAAAGTGGCTTAGTTAGTAGGCCAACACAGTGGACTCTGGCTGGGGAGAGGTCATAAAGGTCACAGGGGGGGTCAGTAGGCCAACACAGTGGATTCTGGCTGGTTTCATTGTCTTACACCTGGTACAATGAACAGAGGAGAGAGCAGGGAAAACCCGATCCCCAGCAACCCGAGCCAAAACACAATTGCACCCTGATCTCACATAATAACAGTAGCCCTTCCACGACAGGAAGATGGGGCAACTACAATGACGCAACAGTCCAGAGTTAAACCCACACACAGAGGACCAATTCAGTCAACAGTCCAGAGTCAAACCCACACACAGAGGTCCAATTCAGTCAACAGCCCTGACATCAATAATCCATATTACATCATGGCAGTTGACTAACTGAGGTGAGGGAGGGGAGGCTAAATAAACGCAGAGTAAACGGTTCAGAACAACGTTTCCATTCATTGCCTTAAGGTATGAAAGACTTACCTCTTCCAACCGGAGTAGTGTGACGGGGCTTAGAGCTCTTATGTAGAGCCCTCGGCACAGAGTAGAGCTCTTTTAGGTCTTCAGTCGGGCTTGGGTAGTAGAGTGAAGAGATGGAAAGAGCAGGGCAGTCAACTGTGGGGAGAGAGAGAGAGAGAGAGAAAATATGAGCTAAAGCGGAATAGGGAAAAGTACAAACAAAACCTCATAGAACAGCCAGCCACAATTGAAACACAACTTGTATACCCACTAGCCTCACAGTGTAGCAGCCAGCCACAATGGAAACACAACTTGTATACCCACTAGCCTCACAGTGTAGCAGCCAGCCACAATGGAAACACAACTTGTATACCCACTAGCCTCACACTAGAGCAGCCAGCCACAATGGAAACACAACTTGTATACCCACTAGCCTCACAGTGTAGCAGCCAGCCACAATTGAAACACAACTTGTATACCCACTAGCCTCACAGTGTAGCAGCCAGCCACAATGGAAACACAACTTGTATACCCACTAGCCTCACAGTGTAGCAGCCAGCCACAATGGAAACACAACTTGTATACCCACTAGCCTCACACTAGAGCAGCCAGCCACAATGGAAACACAACTTGTATACCCACTAGCCTCACAGTAGAGCAGCCAGCCACAATGGAAACACAACTTGTATACCCACTAGCCTCACAGCCAGACACAAGAAACACAAGTATACCCACAGCCAGCCAAACACAATGGAAACACAACTTGTATTGCCTCACACTAGAGCAGCCCACAATGGAAACAGCCTACCCACACTAGAGCAGCCAGACACAATGGAAACACAACTTGTATACCCACTAGCCTCACACTAGAGCAGCCAGACACAATGGAAACACAACTTGTATACCCACTAGCCTCACACTAGAGCAGCCAGCCACAATGGAAACACAACAATGGAAACACAACTTGTATACCCACTAGCCTCACACTACCCACTAGCCTCACACTAGAGCAGCCAGCCACAATGGAAACACAACTTGTATACCCACTAGCCTCACACTAGAGCAGCCAGCCACAATGGAAACACAACTTGTATACCCACTAGCCTCACAGTAGAGCAGCCAGCCACAATGGAAACACAACTTGTATACCCACTAGCCTCACACTAGAGCAGCCAGACACAATGGAAACACAACTTGTATACCCACTAGGTGTGGAGCTGGGTGGGTGTGGTAACCATATGGAACACAACCCAGCTACTGGGGCTCAATGTTTCATGGCTCTACCTCCAGAGTCTAGCTAGGTGTGGAGCTGGGTGGGTGTGGTAACCATATGGAACACAACCCAGACTACTAAATCATCCAGTTAGAACGAGATGTACACGTTTAAAACACATCCAACAGATTAATCAGGAACTGCTGAGTTAACACATTACAAAAAGAGGTCTATAGTGCAGTCGACAATGTGATTCTCCTGGGTTTTATATACACTGAGTGGACAAAACATTAGGAAACACCTTCCCACTGTTGAGCAGCACCCAGGGCTGTGGTGGTCATGAGGTGTGGTGTAGTACAGTGTTACAGTGTGGTTAGGGCTGTGGTGGTCAGTGTGGTTAGTGGGCTGTGGTGGTCATGAGGTGTATAGTGTTACAGTGTGGTTAGGGCTGTGGTGTAGTATAGTGTTACAGTGTGGTTAGGGCTGTGGTGGTCATGAGGTGTGGTGTAGTACAGTGTTACAGTGTGGTTAGGGCTGTGGTGGTCATGAGGTGTGGTGTGGTACAGTGTTACAGTGTGGTTAGGCCTGTGGTGTAGTACAGTGTTACAGTGTGGTTAGGGCTGTGGTGTAGTACAGTGTTACAGTGTGGTTAGGGCTGTGGTGGTCACGAGGTGTGGTGTAGTACAGTGTTACAGTGTGGTTAGGGCTGTGGTGGTCATGAGGTGTGGTGTGGTACAGTGTTACAGTGTGGTTAGGGCTGTGGTGGTCATGAGGTGTGGTGTAGTACAGTGTTACAGTGTGGTTAGGGCTGTGGTGGTCATGAGGTGTGGTGTGGTACAGTGTTACAGTGTGGTTAGGGCTGTGGTGTAGTACAGTGTTACAGTGTGGTTAGGGCTGTGGTGGTCATGAGGTGTGGTGTAGTACAGTGTTACAGTGTGGTTAGGGCTGTGGTGGTCATGAGGTGTGGTGTAGTACAGTGTTACAGTGTGGTTAGGGCTGTGGTGGTCATGAGGTGTGGTGTAGTACAGTGTTACAGTGTGGTTAGGGCTGTGGTGTAGTACAGTGTTACAGTGTGGTTAGGGCTGTGGTGGTCATGACATTTTGTCAGCAGGTTATTGTCATGTAAGAGACTGCTGGTCTCACTGTATTTGACTGTTTGTTAACATAAACATGTTTAGCACTTCCAGGTCTCCAGCTGTATTCAAGACTCTGATGACGGGGCGGCAGGGTAGCCTAGTGGTTAGAGTGATGGACTAGTAACCGAAAGGTTGCAAGTTCAAATCCCCAAGCTGACAAGGTACAAATCTGTCGTTCTGCCCCTGAACAGGCAGTTAACCCACTGTTCCTAGGCTGTCATTGAAAATAAGAATTTGTTCTTAACTGACTTGCCTAGTAAAATAAAGGTAAATAAAAAATATTTTTAAAAATGATACCTTTGGAACATCTACATTATAAAAAATAAAATAAATGAATCCATGATTTATTTTAGTCAGGTCTAAAGAAACATTATGATATGAAGAAAATGCACTTGAGAAGAACAGAATATGAGTTTGCCTACTGCATGTTATCTGGCTATGTTCCGTGCCCTTGGCTGTAGGATTATTCATTTACCTGACAAGATATGCTTATAAGTCCCAGGCAATTATTTTATATTATAGGATTTTACAGTAAGAAGAATATAACTGAACTTAGCTGAATAAAATAGAAAGGATATTTTTCCCATCCGGAGCGAGTGCACATATGAAGAGGCTACTGTATGTTGTAAAAGTGATCATTTGAAACAGGTCCTATATGCTATATTTAGAGTTATTTATTTGGCAACTTCAGTTGTGAATGATACAAACATTAGAATGTCTAAGAAATCTAGGCATATATGGGCTGCATGATGGCGACTACAGGATATTGATGATTTTAGAAGGTTGCGGAAAAAAATATTTCTCTCTGTTCTTCGCCTCAGGCTGCACAGCTGTTCTCTCATCAAGTGATCACATTTTCACCCATCAGACTATTCTCACCGTAATCTGGTCTTTACTAATATGTAAGATCAGTGTTGATTTAGATTGGCCCAAAAGGGGCGGGAAGAGGGGCATGGGGAAACAAATACGTAATCTGTAGGTACTCGAATAGCGAATGGGAGGCTGCGCATGGAGGTCCGTTTTGTAGGCTACCGCCTCAATTGGTTGGCGCATGGACTCTACAAGGTGTCGAAAAGGTTCCACAGGGATACTGGCCCATGTTGACTCCAATGACTCCCACAGTCGTGTCAAGTTGGCTGGATGTCCTTTGGGTGGTGGACTATTCTTGACACACACAGGAAACTGTTGAGGGTGAAAAACCCAGCAGTGTGGCTGTTCTTGATACACTAAAACCGGTGTGCCTGGCACCTAGTGCCATACCCTGTTCAAAAGCACCCCCTGAATGGCACATAGACACAACACATGTCTCAATTGCAGCAAGGCTTGAAAACCCTTCTTTAAAATAAAATTATATTTGTCACATGCGCCGAATACAACCTTACAGTGAAATGCTTACAAGCCTTTAACCAACAATGCAGTTTAGAAAAATGAGTTTTAAAAAAATAGATACGTAAACAAATAATTAAAGCAGCAGTAAAATAACAATAGCGAGCCTATATACAGGGGGGTACCAGTAGAGTCAATGTGGAGCCTATATACAGGGGGTACCAGTAGAGAGTCAATGTGGAGCCTATATACAGGGGGTACCAGTAGAGTCAATGTGGAGCCTATATACAGGGGGTACCAGTAGAGAGTCAATGTGGAGCCTATATACAGGGGTACCAGTAGAGTCAATGTGGAGCCTATATACAGGGGTACCAGTAGAGTCAATGTGGAGCCTATATACAGGGGTACCAGTAGAGTCAATGTGGAGCCTATATACAGGGGGTACCAGTAGAGTCAATGTGGAGCCTATATACAGGGGGTACCAGTAGAGAGTCAATGTGGAGCCTATATACAGGGGGTACCAGTAGAGAGTCAATGTGGAGCCTATATACAGGGGGGTACCAGTAAAGTCAACGTGGAGGCTATATACAGGGGGGTACCAGTAGAGTCAATGTGGAGGCTATATACAGGGGGTACCAGTAGAGTCAATGTGGAGCCTATATACAGGGGGGTACCAGTAGAGTCAATGTGGAGGCTATATACAGGGGGGTACCAGTAGAGTCAATGTGGAGGCTATATACAGGGGGTACCAGTACAGAGTCAATGTGGAGCCTATATACAGGGGGTACCAGTAGAGTCAATGTGGAGGCTATATACAGGGGGTACCAGTACAGAGTCAATGTGGAGCCTATATACAGGGGGTACCAGTAGAGAGTCAATGTGGAGGCTATATACAGGGGGGTACCAGTACAGAGTCAATGTGGAGCCTATATACAGGGGGTACCAGTAGAGAGTCAATGTGGAGGCTATATACAGGGGGTACCAGTAGAGTCAATGTGGAGCCTATATACAGGGGGGTACCAGTAGAGTCAATGTGGAGGCTATATACAGGGGGTACCAGTAGAGTCAATGTGGAGGCTATATACAGGGGGTACCAGTACAGAGTCAATGTGGAGCCTATATACAGGGGGTACCAGTAGAGAGTCAATGTGGAGGCTATATACAGGGGGTACCAGTAGAGAGTCAATGTGGAGCCTATATACAGGGGGGTACTAGTACAGAGTCAATGTGGAGCCTATATACAGGGGGGTACCAGTACAGACTCAATGTGGAGGCTATATACAGGGGGGTACCAGTACAGAGTCAATGTGGAGCCTATATACAGGGGGTACCAGTAGAGAGTCAATGTGGAGGCTATATACAGGGGGTACCAGTAGAGAGTCAATGTGGAGGCTATATACAGGGGGTACCAGTAGAGTCAATGTGGAGGCTATATACAGGGGGGTACCAGTACAGAGTCAATGTGGAGCCTATATACAGGGGGGTACCAGTAGAGTCAATGTGGAGCCTATATACAGGGGGTACCAGTAGAGTCAATGTGGAGGCTATATACAGGGGGTACCAGTAGAGTCAATGTGGAGCCTATATACAGGGGTACCAGTAGAGTCAATGTGGAGCCTATATACAGGGGGTACCAGTAGAGTCAATGTGGAGCCTATATACAGGGGGTACCAGTAGAGTCAATGTGGAGCCTATATACAGGGGGTACCAGTAGAGTCAATGTGGAGCCTATATACAGGGGGGTACCAGTAGAGTCAATGTGGAGGCTATATACAGGGGGTACCAGTAGAGTCAATGTGGAGGCTATATACAGGGGGTACCAGTAGAGTCAATGTGGAGCCTATATACAGGGGGTACCAGTAGAGTCAATGTGGAGCCTATATACAGGGGGGGGGGTACCAGTAGAGTCAATGTGGAGGCTATATACAGGGGGTACCAGTAGAGTCAATGTGGAGCCTATATACAGGGGGTACCAGTAGAGTCAATGTGGAGCCTATATACAGGGGGTACCAGTAGAGTCAATGTGGAGCCTATATACAGGGGGTACCAGTAGAGTCAATGTGGAGCCTATATACAGGGGGTACCAGTAGAGTCAATGTGGAGCCTATATACAGGGGGTACCAGTAGAGTCAATGTGGAGCCTATATACAGGGGGTACCAGTAGAGTCAATGTGGAGCCTATATACAGGGGTACCAGTAGAGTCAATGTGGAGCCTATATACATGGGGGTACCAGTAGAGTCAATGTGGAGCCTATATACAGGGGGTACCAGTAGAGTCAATGTGGAGCCTATATACAGGGGGTACCAGTAGAGTCAATGTGGAGCCTATATACAGGGGGTACCAGTAGAGTCAATGTGGAGCCTATATACAGGGGTACCAGTAGAGTCAATGTGGAGCCTATATACAGGGGGTACCAGTAGAGTCAATGTGGAGCCTATATACAGGGGGTACCAGTAGAGTCAATGTGGAGGCTATATACAGGGGGGTACCAGTAGAGTCAATGTGGAGCCTATATACAGGGGGTACCAGTAGAGTCAATGTGGAGGCTATATACAGGGGGGTACCAGTAGAGTCAATGTGGAGCCTATATACAGGGGGGTACCAGTAGAGTCAATGTGGAGCCTATATACAGGGGGTACCAGTAGAGTCAATGTGGAGCCTATATACAGGGGGTACCAGTAGAGTCAATGTGGAGCCTATATACAGGGGGGTACCAGTAGGGTCAATGTGGAGCCTATATACAGGGGGTACTGGTACAGAGTCAATGTGGAGGCTATATACAGGGGGTACCAGTAGAGTCAATGTGGAGCCTATATACAGGGGGGTACCAGTAGAGAGTCAATGTGGAGCCTATATACAGGGTGTTACGGTACAGAGTCAATGTGGAGCCTATATACAGGGGGGTACCAGTAGAGAGTCAATGTGGAGCCTATATACAGGAGGGTACCAGTAGAGAGTCAATGTGGAGGCTATATACAGGGTGTTACGGTACAGAGTCAATGTGGAGCCTATATACAGGGGGTACCAGTAGAGTCAATGTGGAGCCTATATACAGGGGGGTACCAGTAGGGTCAATGTGCAGCCTATATACAGGGGGGTACCAGTAGGGTCAATGTGCAGCCTATATACAGGGGGGTACCAGTAGAGTCAATGTGGAGCCTATATACAGGGGGGTACCAGTAGGGTCAATGTGCAGCCTATATACAGGGGGTACCAGTAGAGTCAATGTGGAGGCTATATACAGGGGGTACCAGTAGAGAGTCAATGTGGAGGCTATATACAGGGGGTACCAGTAGAGTCAATGTGGAGGCTATATACAGGGGGTACCAGTAGAGAGTCAATGTGGAGCCTATATACAGGGGGGTACCAGTAGAGAGTCAATGTGGAGGCTATATACAGGGGGTACCAGTAGAGAGTCAATGTGGAGGCTATATACAGGGGGTACCAGTAGAGAGTCAATGTGGAGCCTATATACAGGGGGGTACCAGTAGAGAGTCAATGTGCAGCCTATATACAGGGGGGTACCAGTAGAGAGTCAATGTGGAGCCTATATACAGGGGGGTACCAGTAGAGTCAATGTGGAGCCTATATACAGGGGGGTACCAGTAGAGTCAATGTGGAGCCTATATACAGGGGGGCACCAGTAGAGTCAATGTGGAGCCTATATACAGGGGGGTACCAGTAGAGTCAATGTGGAGCCTATATACAGGGGGTACCAGTAGGGTCAATGTGCTGGGGAACCGGTTAGTCAAGGTAATTGAGGTAATATGTACATGTAGGTAGAGTTATTAAAGTGACTATGCATAGATAATAACAGAGAGTAGCAGCAGTGTAAATGCAAATAGTCTGGGTGGCCATTTTATTAGCTGTTCAGGAGTCTGGCTTGGGGGTAGAAGCTGTTTAGAAGCCTCTTGGATCTAGCCTTGGCGCCCCGGTACCACTTGTTATGCGGTACCAGAACAGAACAGTCTATGACTAGGGTGGCTGGAGTCTTTGACCATTTCTAGGGCCTCTTCCTCTGACTGATTACACTGATGGAAGTGGATTGAACAAGTGACATCAACAAGGGATCATGGCTTTCACCTGGATTCACCTGGTCAGACTGTCATGGAAAGAGTGTTCCTAATGTTTTGTACACTCTGTGTATATTTCTAAACTATGAGATTGGAATTATACTGTGAAATTGTTTTAAAAAATCATGCACTTTTAGTGTAAGATCGCCTGAAATATCAGCCTGTTTTGGTGAGATGGAGTTTTGGCCTGACATCACCAGCCAGTAAATTAGTTAGACCAAGAAGAAAACTTCTCTGCCAATAACAGATGGTTTTCAGTTTTCCCTTCCCAAGCCAGACCACTCAGACAGTCCGAGCTAAATTCTTGCTTGAGAAATTCCTCTCTGCTAAGAAGATATTTCACTTCCTTTTTGACCATTTTATTGAAAACAAAAATCACAGTAAGGTACTTCAATTGTTACCCAGAAATGATTTGATAGAGATAAAAACCAGTTGCACTGGACCTTTCAAATACTGTGGTCCTGAATGGATCGAAAATAATACTACATAATACTACATAATACTACATAATACTACATAATACTGTGCAGGGCTGACTCAAGAGTTCTCAGGATGACAAGGTAAAGTAATAGGAGTGAAGAGGTTTACAATGTCCAGGCATGTCTCCAGAGGTTATATTTAGACCACATATAGATAAGGTGGTAGGATCGGTCCATACCAGCCAACCTGCCAGGACCCTGGTCTCTGACCTGTGTGTAGGCTACACTGCTGCATAACAAACCTGGGGTTTGGGACTATGATGTAAAAGATCACACTTATTTTAGGTTATTAAAAAGGAACATACAGTACTTGACATGGATGGAGAGAGAAGAGACAGGGAACCAATAGGCTACATGGATGGAGAGAGAAGAGACAGGGAAACAATAGGCTACATGGATGGAGAGAGAAGAGACAGGGAACCAATAGGCTACATGGATGGAGAGAGAAGAGACAGGGAACCAATAGGCTACATGGATGGAGAGAGAAGAGACAGGGAACCAATATGCTACATGGATGGAGAGAGAAGAGACAGGGAACCAATAGGCTACATGGATGGAGAGAGAAGAGACGGGGAACCAATAGGCTACATGGATGGAGAGACAGAAGAGACGGAGAACCAATAGGCTACATGGATGGAGAGAGAAGAGACAGGGAACCAATAGGCTACATGGATGGAGAGACAGACGAGACAGGGAACCAATAGGCTACATGGATGGAGAGACAGAAGAGACGGAGAACCAATAGGCTACATGGATGGAGAGAGAAGAGACAGGGAACCAATAGGCTACATGGATGGAGAGAGAAGAGACAGGGAACCAATAGGCTACATGGATGGAGAGAGAAGAGACAGGGAACCAGGCTACATGGATGGAGAGAGAAGAGGCTACATGGATGGAGAGAGAAGAGACGGGGAACCAATAGGCTACATGGATGGAGAGACAGAAGAGACGGAGAACCAATAGGCTACATGGATGGAGAGAGAAGAGACAGGGAACCAATAGGCTACATGGATGGAGAGACAGAAGAGACAGGGAACCAATAGGCTACATGGATGGAGAGAGAAGAGACAGGGAACCAATAGGCTACATGGATGGAGAGAGAAGAGACAGGGAACCAATAGGCTACATGGATGGAGAGAGAAGAGGAGGGGGAACCAATAGACTACATGGATGGAGAGAGAAGAGACGGGGAACCAATAGGCTACATGGATGGAGAGACAGAAGAGACGGAGAACCAATAGGCTACATGGATGGAGAGAGAAGAGACAGGGAACCAATAGGCTACATGGATGGAGAGACAGACGAGACAGGGAACCAATAGGCTACATGGATGGAGAGAGAAGAGACAGGGAACCAATAGGCTACATGGATGGAGAGAGAAGAGACAGGGAACCAATAGGCTACATGGATGGAGAGAGAAGAGACAGGGAACCAATAGGCTACATGGATGGAGAGAGAAGAGACAGGGAACCAATAGGTTACATGGATGGAGAGAGAAGAGACAGGGAACCAATAGGCTACATGGATGGAGAGACAGACGAGACAGGGAACCAATAGGCTACATGGATGGAGAGAGAAGAGACAGGGAACCAATAGGCTACATGGATGGAGAGACAGAAGAGACAGGGAACCAATAGGCTACATGGATGGAGAGACATGGTCACCAGTGCCCCATCACTGTTCCCACATCGCAACCTGGACCCTAATCCACAAAGTCTCTCAGGAGTACTGATCTATGATCAGTTTTGCCTTTTAAATCATAAGGAATCAGATGATATGGATTTATGGACAGATCCTAGATCAGCACTCCTACTCCTTGCGGAGACGAGTCCTGATCTGTCAAAGAGTGAAAGAGCGAGTGAGCTCGTCATCGATTACATAACAGTGCAATCAGCAGTGCTATCAAAACAGTGTTGCCCCAATGATTTGTTTTCTCCAGCAGTGGTGGCTAAGTTAGCGTGGCACAGTGTCTGACCTAACATTTTAGAGGTCCCTCTTGGCCGCACAGAAAACATGTTGCTGTTTTGATCATTTTTTTTCCCATATCATAAGCCCTCTGAGTGACTTAAACACTAGAACAAAATCAATGTGGATGCCATGAAAGGACATTTTTGAATTTTTGAATTTTAGATTTCTATTTTTTTTAATCTTGTGGTTGTTAGTTCTCAAAGAAGATATTATTTAAAAAATATACAGCTCTATTTTCAACGTACTTTATATCTGGTTGTAGTCATTTAAAGTTTAAAAATGAAAACTTTCTATCACCCTAAAAAAAAAAATTTGAGATGGTAAAAGAGCTGAGAAGATGTTTATTTTTTTTACCATTTTAATTTAAATGAACCACAGTAAGGTTCTTGTTAGCCAGTAATGATTTGATATTGACATAAAAATAAAAATAAATGTAAATGCTGCATTGTACCTTTAACTAGCGACAGCACAAACAGCTCTGGGATCAGGTTAAATGACCTTTATCTGCAGAGTCAGCAGGAAACTCAGAACTCAGGGAAAGTGGAAGGCAATCAGCAGGAAACTGTGCAGTATTACTATAACAACCTCAAATAAAGGACGGGTGTTCTCTTTCATCACCGTCTGCCTGACACCACACTGCCCCAGGTCTGCTAGAGGTTATTCAATGTAGGCTATCACAACACACAGACAGGACATCTAGGAGGGGAGGGGCAATGGAAGGAACTGAGACGGCGTTACAGTTAGACACTACAGTAACTTAAATGAGCTTGGCGTTTATGCATGCAATACACACACAGATGACTTTCTCTAAAATCAGCAATAAGTTGTGCCATAAAGGCTATATATATACACGCCATGACATAAACCATATATTTATGAGAGAAAGTCAATCATTAAATGTAGGCGCTACTTTTGACTGAACAAAATCTTCTCTCAACTGTGAAGTCAGCCCGGCACAGAAAACCCACATTCAGCTACCGTGACAAGTTGCCGTCTGGCCTCGATAACAAAAGTTATAAAAGTTGATCAAAGCAATTTGACAAATGTAAAAAAAAAAAAAATATTAATGAATAAATTTAAAAAGAACAGGAACATTTTAAAGTTCGTTTATAAAGTTGTCTCAAAATCCTGAAGACGTAGGCTAGACACATGATACACCAGCACCAGCACACTTAAGAGTTCTCAGCCCACTTTAGAAACCTTTGTAATATTCTGTATCCGACAAAACCACAATTCCCCCCGAACTCCACATAGCCTAATAAGGAACAAACGATGTACAGGTTGAAAATCAAAAAGTAACTTGCCCGCTTCAGAAGATCTTTCTCGTCAGACAAAAAAAAAACGTTGATAAAAGCTGAAGCTTTCGCCTCAGAAACAGGTTGCACTTTGAGTCTTCTTCAAGAGGTTTTGACTGACAAGAGTATCTTATAGTGTACAGGGAGATGGGGGAGGGGTGGGAGGGGGTGTAAACTATGTAGAGGGGAGATGGGGGAGAAAAGCCCACAACACAACCCTAACATTCTGTGAGAACGTAATTACAGAGTTCAGTAAAATCTCAGGACAGGTGATGTTATTAACCAACACTGGCATTGTCATTAGATGACAAAGCATTTAATAGATCAGGGACACTCAGAAAGCACACACACACACACACACACACACACCACACACACACACACCCTTCCATTAATGGAATTCCTCACAGTAGTGAAATAATAAATTACGCAACCTTCCAAAACAGTTTCTGGCAAGGTGTCTTTATTTATTTATTTAAATACAGTGTGCTTCTTCGCCGAGGGCAGCCTTGTGAGAATCCGTAGGCGAGCAAGTAAACTCCTACTGCCATCCACTCTTCATGCTAAAGTGCAAACATCCCTGTATATATTGTTATTCTTCTTTACTGCTGCTCTTTAATTACTTGTTACTTTTATCATTTTATTTTTTAAACTGCACTATCGGTTAGGGGCTCGTAAGTAAGCATTTCATTGTAAGGTTGTATTCGGCAATGTGACTAATTTGATTTGATTATTGGAAAATTAAATTGATAACCTACAATTAAGATTATCCTACCAACGGGACATCAAAAACTAACATTTTATGTTTCACCGAGACGTGTCTGAACGACGAACCGGACAATATAGAGCGAGCGGTATTTTCCATGTACCTCTGGTAAAACGAGGGGTGGGGGTGTGTGACTATTTGTCAATAACAGCTTGTGCGCAATGTCTAATATTAAAGTCTTGAGGTATTGCTCGCCTGAGGTAGAGTACCTTATGATAAGCTGTAGACCACACTATCTACCAAGAGAGTTCTCATCTATATTATTCGTAGCCGTCTATTTACCACCACAGAACGAAGCTGGCACTAAGACCGCTCTCAACCAACTCTAAGGCCATAAGCAAAGAAAATGCTCACCCTGAAGAGACACTCCTAGCGGCCCGGGAACATTAATGCAGGAAAACTTAAATCAGTTTGACCAAATCTTTACCAGCATGTCACATGTGCAACCAGGATTTTTTTTAAATAAATCCTAGACCACCTTTATGCATACAAAACTCTCCCCCCGCCCTCCATTTGGCAAATCTGACCATAATTCTATCCTCCTGATTCCTGCTTACAAGTAAAAACTAAAGCAGGAAGCACCCGTGACTCGCTCAATACGGAAGTGGTCAGATGACGCGGATGCTACACTACATGACTGTTTTGCTAGAACAAACTGGAATATGCTCCGGGATTCATCCAATGGCATTGAGGAGTACACCACCCCAATCATCGGCTTCATCAATAAGTGCATCAACGACATCGTCCCCACAGTGACTGTACGTACATATCCCAACCAGAAGCCATGAATTACAGGCAACATTCGCGTTGAGCTAAAGGCTAGTGCTGCCGCTTTCAAGGAGCGGGACGGTAATCCGGACGCTTATAAGAAATCCCGCTATGCCCTCAGACAAACAATCAAACAAGCAAAGCGTCAATACAGGATTAAGATTGAATCCTACAACACCGGCTCTGACGTTCATCGGATGTGGCAGGGCTTGAAAACTATTACGGACTACAAAAAGGGAAACTCGGACACAAGCTGCCCATTTACGCATGCCTACCAGACGAGCTAAATGCCTTTTATGCTTGCGTAGAAGCATGCAACACTGAAGCATGCACAAGATCACCAGCTGTTCTGGATGACTGTGTGATCACGCTCTCGGTAGCCGATGTGAACAAAACCTTTAAAACAGGTCAACATTAACAAAGCCGCAAGGCCAGACGGTTTACCAGGACGTGTATACAAAGCATGCGCGCACCAACTGTCAAGTGTCTTCGCTGACATTTTCAAACTCTCCCTGACCGAGTCTGTAATACCTACGTTTCAAGCAGACCACCATAGTCCCTGTGCCCAAGGAAGTGAAGGTAACCTGACTAAATGATTACCGCCCCGTGGCACTCACGTCGGTAGCCATAAAGTGCTTTGAAAGGCTGGTCATGGCTCACATCAACAACATCCTCCCGGACACCCTAGGCCCACTCCAATTCGCATACCGCCCCCAACACATCCACAGATGACGCAATCTCAATCGCACTCCACACTGCCCTTTCTCACCTTGACAAAAGGAACACCTATGTGAGAATGCTGTTCATTGACAACAGCTCAGTGTCCAACACCATAGTGCCCACGAAGCTCAACACTAAGCTAAGGACTCTAGGACTAAACGCCTCCCTCTGCAACTGGATCCTGGACATCCTGACGGGCCGCCCCCAGGTGGTAAGAGTAGGCAACAACACGTCTGCCACGCTGATCCTTAATACTGGGGCCCCTCAGGGGTGTGTACTTAGTCCTCTCCCGTATTCCTTGTTCACCAACGACTGCGTGGCCAAACACAACTCCAACACCATCATTAAGTTTGCTGACGACACAACAGTGGTATGCCTGATCACCGACAACGATGAGACAGCCTGTAGGGAGGTGGTCAGAAAACTGGCAGTGTGGTGCCAGGCAACAACCTCTCCCTCAATGTGAGCAAGACAAAGGAACTGATCGTGGACTACAGGAAAAGGCGGGCCGAACAGGCCCCCATTAACATCGACAGGGCTGTAGTGGAGCGGGTCGAGAGTTTCAAGTTCCTTGGTGTCCACATCACCAACGAACTATCATGGTCCAAACATACCAAGACATTCGTGAAGAGGGCACAACAAAACCTTTTCCCCCCTCAGGAGACTGAAAATATTTGCTTTTGGTCCCCAGATCCCCAAAAGGTTCTACAGCTGCACCATCGAGAGCATCCTGACCGGATGCATTACCACCTGGTATGGCAACTGCTCGGCATCTGACCAAAAGGCACTACAGAGGGTAGTGCAAACGGCCCAGTACATCACTGGGGCCAAGCTTCTTACCATCCAGGACCTATATAATAGGTGGGTGGCGTCAGATGAAAGCCCATAAAATTGTCAGACTCCAGTCACCCAAGTTATAGACTTCTCTCTGCAACCGCACGGCAAGCGGTACCGGAGCACCAAGTCTAGGACCAAAAGGCTCCTCAACAGCTTCTGCCCCCAAGCCATAAGACCGCTGAACAATTAATAAAATTTCCACCGACATTGAACCCCCCCCCCCTTTTGTACACTGATGCTACTCGCTATTTATTATCTGTGCATAGACATTTCACCCCCACCTACATATAGAAATGACCTCAACTAACCTGTACCCCCGCTCAGTGACTCTGTACTCGGTGCACCCGAAATATAGCCTCGTTATTGTTATTCTTATCGTGTTACTTCTTATTTTAGTCTACTTGGTAACTATTTTCTTAACTCTTCTTGAACTGCACTGTTGGTTAAGGGCTTGTAAGTCAACATTTCACGGTAAAATCTACACTTGTTGTATTCGGCGCATGTGACAAATAAAGTTTGATTTGATTTCATCATGTTGAAACAATAGCTATTGAAGAGAATAAAAATGGTTTGATGAATGACAGAGATAGCGACAATCAACCCTCTTTAGTTCTAGATAGACATCTACTGCATTCCCTCTCCCTCATCCTTAATCAAACAGGTCAGATCAAATCCAATCTTATTCGTCACATGCACCGAATACAACAGGTGTAGTAGACCTTACAGTGAAATGCTGAATACAACAGGTGTAGTAGACCTTACAGTGAAATGCTGAATACAACAGGTGTAGTAGACCTTACAGTGAAATGCTGAATACAACAGGTGCAGTAGAACTTACAGTGAAATGCTAACTTACAAGCCCTTAACTCTATTTCTTGAACTGCATTGTTGGTTAAGAAAATATTTACTAAATAAAGTTTAAAAAATAACAATAACGAGGATACATAGAGGGGGTACCGGTAACAAGTAAATGTGCAGGGTAGGTTAGGGTTAGTTGAGGATTATGCTAGTATCTTCTGGCCGGGGAGGTTTTGTTAGACATACTGCGGTACTTTGGCGACTAAGAACGCATTCTTTAAAACATCCCACTTTGGGCTGGAAGTGTCCATGTGTAGTACATACAGTGCCTTAAAAGTATTCAGTCCCGGATACTTTCTCTACATTTTGTTGTGCCCAAATTTAAAAAGGATTTAATTGAGATTTTGTCAATGGCCTACACACAGTACCCTAAAATGACAAAGTGGAATTATGTTTATATACATTTTAACAAATGAAAAGCTGAAATGTCTTTAGTCAATAATTATTCAACCCTTTTGTTATGTCAAGCATAAATAACTTCAGGAGCAAAAATGTGGTTAAACCCTTAAAAGGCGATATAAATAGACACTTGTCAAATTTTAACCTGTCAGTTTAAGTTCGAGATGTGTTGAATTGGATGTGTCTCCATTCACCGATGTTACACTTCAGCATCTGCAGTGAAAGGTGACATAGAGAGATGTGTCAGACCATAAGACACCACGAAAATCTGTCTTCTCACAAAGTCGTCGGTAGCGTCCGAACGGTTTGCCCTAAACACTATTACAACCCGTCTATGGAAAGCTGAGACTCTTACGATGTCAGTGTTTTTCTCTGGGACGCCCCACAGGCTTATAGACTTATTGAAGGTCTCCCTGTACAAGTCGGGAAAAACAATTCATGGAAATATACTGAAAAAATATATATAAAAACAACATGTAATAATTGCAGTAACGATTTTACTGAGTTACAGTTCATTTAAGGAACTTTGTCAATTTAAATCAATTCATTAGGCCCTACTCTATGGATTTCACATGACTGGGCCGTGGCACAGCCATGGGTGAGAATAGGCCTTGGGAGCCAGGCGGTCCCACTGGGGAGCCAGGCCCAGCCAATCAGAATGAGTTTTTCCCCACACAAGGGCTTTATTACAGACAGAAAAACTCCTCAATTTCTCCAGCTTTCCGGGTGGCTGGTCTCAAGACGATCCTGCAGGTTTAGAAACCTGTATTGGAGGTCCTGGGCTGGCGTGGTTATACATTGTCTGCGGTTGTGAGGCCGGTTGGAAGTACTGCCAAATTCTCTAAAACGACGTTGGAGGCGGTTTGTGGTAGAGAAATTAACATTACATTTTCTGGCAACAGCTCTGGTGAACATTCCTGCAGTCAGCATACCAATTGCACGCTCCATCAAAACTTGAGGAATCTGTGGCATTGTGTTGTGAAACTTTTTGTCCCCCGTACAAAAGTGCACCTGTTTAATGATCATGCTGTTTAAAATCAGCTTCTTGATATGCCACACCTGTCAGGTGGATCTTGGCAGAGCAGAACTTCTCACTAGCAGGGATGTAAACACATTTGTGGACAACATTTGTGAGAAATAAGGTTTTTGTTCGTATGGAACATTTCTGGGATCTTTTATTTCAGCGCAAGAAACATGGGACCAACACTTCAACACTTGTTGCGTTTATATTTTTGTTCAGTATATGACTGTTTAGTGCAAAACATAGAAGGATAAATACAAATATATATATATATATATATATATATATATATATATATTATTTTTGTTTCCTGATCTCTCAGATATAGGATAGACAGTTCAGAATCAACTTCCTTTAACAGTTGTGCCATGTAGTAAATATGTTATTCAATGTGTTTGTATTGGCTAATAGCAGAAAGGCCAAATAAATGTTACTAAAAAAAACATCTTATATATTTTTTTGATACTTCAAGGAGTCTTAAAATTCAATATCAAGTAGCAAAATGATCCTTGGTATGAACTTCTTTATAAAAATAAAAAAACATCCATGTAGCTTAGTAGAACCACCCCCCCTCCCCCGGCTTAGACAGGTCTTAGACTTATCAGTTGACAAGTAACATAATATGTTGTATGGACTCAATAATAGTGTTTAAAATGGTTTTTGAATGACTACATCATCTCTGTACACCACACATACAATTATCTTTGGTCACTCGGTTGAGCAGTGACTTTCAAAACAGACTCAATCACAAAGACCAGGGAGGTTGGTAGAAGCCGTCATTAAATATCCCTTTGAGCACGGTGAAGTTATTAATTACACTTTGCATGATGAATCAATACACCCAGTCACTGCAAAGACCCCGGCATCCTTCCTAACACAGTTGACAAAGAGAAAGTAAACCGCTCAGGGATTTCACCATGAAGCCAATGGTGACTTTAAAACAGTTAAAGTTTAATGGCTGTGATAGGAGAAAACTGAGGATGGATCAACAACATTGTAGTTATTCCACCATACTAACCTAAATGACACAGAGTGAAAAGGAGGAAGCCTGTACAGAATACAAATATTCCAAAACATGCATCCTGTTCGCAATGAGGAACTAAAGTAAAACTGCAAAAAAATGTGGCAAAGAAATTCACTTAATGTCCTGAATAAAAAGCGTTATGTTCTAGAAAAATCCAACACCACATCACTGAGTACCACTTCATAAATTCAAGCATTATGGTGGCTGTATCTATTATGGGTATGCTTGTCATCGGCAAGAACTAGGGAGTTTTTCAGGATAAAAAGAAACAGAATAGAGCTAAGCACAGGTAAAATGCTAGAGGAAAACAAATTCACCTTTCAGCGGGACAATAACCTAAAACACAAGGCCAAATCTACACTGGAGTTGCTTACCAAGACGACATTGAATGTTCCTGAGTGGCCTAGTTACAGTTTTGACTTAAATCTGCTTTAAAACATATGGCAAGAATTGAAAATGGCTGTCTAGCCATGATCAACAACCAACTTGACAGAGCTAGAAGATTTTTTTTTAAAGAATAACGTGCAAATAACTTGCTAATAACACTAATGTTAGATAAAAAAACGTTTTTTAACTTTGACATTACAGTATTATGTAGATCGTTGACAAAAAGAGTAATACAATTGAATCCATTTTAATCCCACCTTGTAACACAACAAAATGTGCATAAAGTCAAGGGGTGTGAATACTTTCTGAAGGTACTGTACATGCATAATCTATGAGCATAATTACTGTTTTAGCTAAATTACACACAAAATTCCTCATTTGAAAGCAACTTGTATGGACGCTGCTCCGTGCCTTTTCCCCTACATTTCACCCCACATGGGCCAGCCGCCTAGCAATTCAGATTGTAGCCAATGAGCTCCAGCCCCTTGCATTTGAGTGACAGCTACCAAGAGACATGCCCAGTATTATACATTCTTTATTTTAGCCTTATTTTACCAGGTAACTTGACTGAGAACACATTCTCATCTTACAGCAACTACCTGTTGAATAGTTACATGGGAGAGGAGAGGGGATGAATGAGCCAACTGGAAGCTGGGGATGATTAGGTGGCCATGATGGTATGAGGGCGAGATTGGGAATTTGGCCAGGACACACCCCTACTTTTAGGATTGGCTCTCTCCAAACATAATACACTTGATTCTAGAATGAAAATAAAATAAAACCTTTTTATAAAAAAATATTTTTTAAACGCAACAAGCAGCATTTTGAACAATTTTACTGAGTTACAGTTCATATAAGGATATCAGTAAATTGAAAAATGAATGAGGCCCTAATCTGTGGCTTTGGGGAGCCCTGCCTAAAGGGTTAGGGTCCCCCACATGGCCATATTTCCATGTTTTACAGTGCTTGTTTATGGAAAACAGATGAAAGACAGCGGTGTACCTTTGCCTAAACATCAGACCGTTACCATGGTTACCCCATGGATATTCAGTCGGAAAATAAATCGGCCTTAAAAAATAAATACCACAAGAGTCTCTACAACCCAGAATGTTAAATAAAATATTGACACACGGTTGCACAGTGCATTTGGAAAGTATTCAGTCCCCTTGACTTTTTCCACATTGCTACGCTACAGCCGTATTCTAAATTGTATGTCCCCCCCTCAATCTACACACAACACCAATAAAAAAAACAAAATATGTTTGTTTTTTTAAATGTTAGCAAAAAAATGAATTATCACATTTACATAAGTATTCAGACACTTTACTCAGTACTTTGTTTTCACACCTTTGGCAGAGATTACAGACTCGAGTCTTCTAGGCTACAAGCTTGGCACATCTTTATGTGGGGAGTTTCTCCCATTCTTCTCTGCAGATCCTCTCAAGCTCTGTCAGGTTGGATGGGGAGCGTCACTGCACAGGTATTTTCAGGTCTCCAAAGATCTTTGATCGGGTTCAAGTCCAGGCTCCGGCTGGGCCACTCAAGGACATTCAGATATTTGTCCCAAAGCCACCCCTGTAATCGCTGCCAAAGGTTCTTCATCAAAGTACTGAGTAACAGGTCTGAATACTTATGTAAATGTCATGAGTTTTTTAAAACATTTTATATATACATTTGCTAACATTTCAAAAAAACTGTTTTTGCTGTGTCATTATGGGGTATTGTGTGTAGATTGATGAGGGGGGGGGGGAACAATGTAATATACTTTTGAATAAGGCTGTAACGTATCAAAATGTGGAAAAAGTAAAGGGGTCTGAATAGTTTCCGAATGCCCTGTACATTCTGCTGGTCCTTTTGATGGTAGGTGGTGAGGCTTGCCCGACTTTTTGCAGCAGCCTTTGGTTCTATCGCTTGTATTTTTAATTTCTAAACGCATTGCACAATATGTCAACAATAACTGATTGTTGTTACAGGCAGTGAGTGGCACAATCAGTTAGCGTGCAGCTCAGACCCAGTCAATGTAACAACAACCAGTTAGCGTGCAGCTCAGACCCAGTCAATGTAACAACAACCAGTTAGCGTGCAGCTCAGACCCAGTCAATGTAACAACAACCAATTAGCGTGCAGCTCAGACCCAGTCAATGTAACAACAACCAGTTAGTGTGCAGCTCAGACCCAGTCAATGTAACAACAATCTGTTAGCGTGCAGCTCAGACCCAGTCAATGTAACAACAATCTGTTCAGTGCAGCTCAGACCCAGTCAATGTAACAACAATCTGTTCAGTGCAGCTCAGACCCAGTCAATGTAACAACAATCTGTTAGCGTGCAGCTCTGACCCAGACAATGTAACAACAATCTGTTCAGTGCAGCTCAGACCCAGTCAATGTAACAACAACCAGTTAGCGTGCAACTCAGACCCAGACAATGTAACAACAACCAGTTAGCGTGCAGCTCAGACCCAGTCAATGTAACAACAATCAGTTAGCGTGCAGCTCAGACCCAGTCAATGTAACAACAATCTGTTCAGTGCAGCTCAGACCCAGTCAATGTAACAACAATCTGTTCAGTGCAGCTCAGACCCAGTCAATGTAACAACAATCAGTTAGCATGCAGCTCAGACCCAGTCAATGTAACAACAATCAGTTAGCGTGCAGCTCAGACCCAGTCAATGTAACAACAATCAGTTAGCGTGCAGCTCAGACCCAGTCAATGTAACAACAATCTGTTAGCGTGCAGCTCAGACCCAGTCAATGTAACAACAACCAGTTAGCGTGCAGCTCAGACCTTGTCAATGTAACAACAATCAGTTAGCGTGCAGCTCAGACCCAGTCAATGTAACAACAATCTGTTCAGTGCAGCTCAGACCCAGTCAATGTAACAACAATATGTTCAGTGCAGCTCAGACCCAGTCAATGTAACAACAATCTGTTAGCGTGCAGCTCTGACCCAGACAATGTAACAACAATCTGTTCAGTGCAGCTCAGACCCAGTCAATGTAACAACAACCAGTTAGCGTGCAGCTCAGACCCAGTCAATGTAACAACAATCAGTTAGCGTGCAGCTCAAACCCAGTCAATGTAACAACAATCAGTTAGCGTGCAGCTCAAACCCAGACAATGTAACAACAATCTGTTAGCGTGCAGCTCAGACCCAGTCAATGTAACAACAACCAGTTAGCGTGCAGCTCAGACCCAGTCAATGTAACAACAATCAGTTAGCGTGCAGCTCAGACCCAGTCAATGTAACAACAATCTGTTCAGTGCAGCTCAGACCCAGTCAATGTAACAACAATATGTTCAGTGCAGCTCAGACCCAGTCAATGTAACAACAATCTGTTAGCGTGCAGCTCTGACCCAGACAATGTAACAACAATCTGTTCAGTGCAGCTCAGACCCAGTCAATGTAACAACAACCAGTTAGCGTGCAGCTCAGACCCAGTCAATGTAACAACAATCAGTTAGCGTGCAGCTCAAACCCAGTCAATGTAACAACAATCAGTTAGCGTGCAGCTCAAACCCAGACAATGTAACAACAAGAGCAGGTCCTTGTTTTGTTGACCAATAAAAAGCATGCGCTAATAAATGCAATCGTGTGGGGGGGGGGCCCAATACACATTATTTATTTTTTTAATTTGGGGGGCGGTATTGTTGTAACACTCATTCCGCTATTACTGTAGATATTAAATACAATTTAAGGAATTACAATATATAATTATTACATTTACAGTAGCTCCTTTAACACTACAGTAAGTGTACATTTCCAGGGTAGCCTAGTGGTTAGAGCGTTGGACTAGTAACCGGAAGGTTGCAAGTTCAAATCCCCGCGCTGACAAGGTACAAATCTCTCCTTCTGCCCCTGAACAGGCAGTTAACCCACTGTTCCTGGGCTGTCATTGAAAATAAGCATTTGTTCTTAACTGACTTGCCTAGTAAAATAAAATAAATACGCGCAAATATGTTGATGTGATATAAAAGTAAGTTATGTTTCTTGAACTGTACCGCAATTGTGAATTGATTCACGTTTAAATTGAGTATTTCTTTTTTTACCGGTAAAGCCAATTCGCTTCTAAACAGATCATGTAAGATCATTCATAAGGAGTAACGTTAGGCTCATTTAGTCCATTATTGAGCTAGCAGCTAACGTTAGCTAATTAGCTTTGTTAGCTAGCCTTGTCAGCTAGCCCATTCACAATGAGACCCCACATTTCGCAAAGCCTATGCATACAAGAGACATGTTAACATTGATAATAGTCAGCACAATTGTATATTCGTGGACTAGCTAGCAAGCTACGACGACGACAGACCAAGAAGCATCATTGGATGATGTGATGCATGCTCACCTACCCGCTGGGGAAGATCAGCTCGCTAACTAACTCCCGCACGTGTGATGTCTTCCTTACTTTGCATATATATATATTGCAATCAATCGTCCATAAAGAAGGCACCCTTTTCAATGCATCACAAATGCAACAAAGGCTACTAATCTCCCTCTCTCATGCCAAAGATAACGCTGGACCAGATATGATCTTGTTTCTCGGCCCATTCGCTGTATGAGAAGCAGTGACGTTAAAAGACCGCCCCTTACGGCGCATTACATTTTGTCCCGGTTTAAAATCGGACTCAATGTGTTTATGTTTATGTTCCTCCCCTCTAAAATGGTCAAAATTGATATTGTAGTTAAAATATGATTTTCATGTACTATTCTGATTAGGGCATAATAGACATGAGGACTTATTAGCAGGCTTTGCATTGATATAGCTACTGAATGGTTTTCTGGAATGACATGTTGATGATGACATCCCATTCATGAATGTCGTTAACAGGTCTTTTCTTAGGATTTAGCGCCTTCAAGCGGATATAACAGATATGCTACATATACTTATAACAGGACAGGACCCAATTCGGTCAGTGGTTCCCAGGGGACATTAATCCAATTTGTAAGTCGCTCTGGATAAGAGCGTCTGCTAAATGACTTAAATGTAAATGTAATGTGTAATAGTTAGGTACCGCTGACTTGGGCCAGGGTTCCGGTCTTGAAGCACGGTTTCGACTGCTCCTACAGTTTTGCTTCGGTACTGCAGTTTAACTGACGTCCGGCACAGAAAGAGAATTTGCATACACGGTCACATAGAGAAATCAAATGAGAAAATTCCTAATAAGACACTTTAGTCATCACCTTTGTGCACAAAACATCCATTAAATTATTCAAATAATTGTGTATAGGCTGTGTGTGTATAGGGTGTGTGTGTGTGTATAGGTTGTGTGTGTATAGGGTGTGTGTGTATAGGGTGTGTGTGTGTGTAGGGTGTGTGTGTATAGTGTGTGTGTGTATATAGGGTGTGTGTGTGTGTGTGTGTGTATAGGGTGTGTGTGTGTATAGGCTGTGTGTGTGTGTGTATATAGGGTGTGTGTGTGTATAGGGTGTGTGTATGTAGGGTGTGTGTGTGTGTATATATAGGGTGTGTGTGTATAGGCTGTGTGTGTATAGTGTGTATAGGGTGTGTGTGTATAGTGTGTGTGTGTGTGTATAGGGTGTGTGTGTATAGGATGTGTGTGTATAGGCTGTGTGTGTATAGGATGTGTCATGTTATGTCTTGTCCCTGTGCTTTCCCTTCTCTTCGTTTCCCCCTGCTGGTCGTATTAGGTTACTCTCTCTCTCTCTATCGTTCCGTTCCTGCTCCCAGCTGTTCCTCATTCTCCTAACGACCTCGTTTACTCTCTCACACCTGTCCCCTCTTTTGCCCTCTGATTAAGTCTCTATTTCTCTCTCTGTTTCTGCTTCTGTCCTTGTCGGATTCTTGTTTGCTTTGCCCTTGTCCCGTCCTGTCGTAATCTGCCTCTTCATCAGATGCTGCGTGTGAGCAGGTGTCTCTGTCCTCTACGGCCCGCGCCTACCCAGAGGGACCTGCAGTCTGTTGCCGCTAGCCCTGCAATTCTCCTCTACTACTAGAAGGAGGACTCTCCTGCAAAGATAGAGGATTTATGTTTTCCCTGTTTGGACATCTCCTGTAAAGATGGAGGATTTATGTTTTCCCTGTTTGGACATTAAAAGACTCTGTTTCTGTTGAATCGCTGTTGGGTCCTCACTCACCTGCATAACAGGATGTGTGTGTATAGGCTGTGTGTATAGGCTGTGTGTGTGTGTATAGGGTGTGTGTGTATAGGTGTGTGTAGGGTGTGTGTGTATATATAGGGTGTGTGTGTATAGGGTGTGTATGTATAGGGTGTGTGTGTGTATAGGGTGTGTGTGTATAGGCTGTGTGTGTATAGTGTTGTGTGTGTGTGTATAGGGTGTATATAGGGTGTGTGTGTGTATATGCTGTGTGTGTATAGGGTGTGTGTGTATAGGCTGTGTGTGTATATGGTGTGTGTATATATGCTGTGTGTGTATAGAGTGTGTGTATATAGGGTGTGTGTGTATAGTGTTGTGTGTGTGTATATAGGGTGTGTGCGTATAGTGTTGTGTGTGTGTATATAGGCTGTGTGTGTATAGGCTGTGTGTGTGTATATAGGGTGTGTGTGTATAGTGTGTGGCGGTGTCATTGTTCTCCTAGTCATTTGTTTGAGGCTTTTGAGAACCATTTGAAAACCATGCTGCCCTAATTGTTTAGGGTTCTAGAATGCATGTTTGTTTTATCAGTGTTCCTTTGATTCTTTATGTTTAATAATATTGTGATTGTGTAGAGTTATGCCACTGCAGTAATGCCCTTTTGGAGAGGCTTTACGTTCCAAGCAGTTAAAAGCACCCTCTCTTATAAGGTGATTAATTGTCTTAGTGAACTCATTTGTATTTCTATTCCGTTTATTTGTCTAGTGCAGACAATCGTAGCTGTGCATAAATGATCATGGACCTACAGTCATACAGTTTATTGATTATGTCCAGCTTGCTAATAATCAATGAGAAGAATGCTAATGTAACAGTATAACTTTAGACCGTTCCCTCGCCCATACCCGGGCGCGAACCAGGGACCCTCTGCACACATCAACAACAGTCACCCACGAAACATCGTTACCCATCGCTCCACAAAAGCCGCGGACCTTGCATAGCAAGGGGAACTACTACTTCAAGGTCTCAGAGCAAGTGACGTCACCGATTGAAACGCTGTTTAGCGCGCACCACCGCTAACTAAGCTAGCTGTTTCACATCCGTTACGCTAAGACAGTCAGCGAGGATCAAAACATTTGAAAAAGGATGGATAGAGGACTATTTTTGGCACATTTTGAATGTGAGGAAACTTTAAATATCATCAATCACTTAAAAACGTACATATCAGCCATTATGATAATGACCCTTCAGTGCGTGTCTGTTTGTGTTGTGTCAAAGCAAGTGGGCCGTCGCCGGAGGAGAGAGAGCGCAACATTTTTTTTTCTTTTTTTTAACTAGGCAAGTCAGTTAAGAACAAATTCTTATTTTCAATGACGGCCTAGGAACAGTGGGTTAACTGCCTGTTCAGGGGCAGAACGATAGATTTGTACCTTGTCAGCTTCCACCCCTGCTGTAAACCATGCACAAAGTGCCTGGACTCAACTCAATGCTGATTAACATCCCACACACAGCAATAGACTGTATTGAAGAATAACATGTTCTGAGCAATAGGAAAGGCCACACTTTGTGTGTGGATGCGCAGGCTTGTGCAAGGTTGGCAACAACAACAATCATTTCACAAAGACAAAAGTACTCGGTTGTAATGTTGCAATATTTTATATCAAAGGTGGCCAACCATCCTCCAGGATAGCGACTGAGAGTGCAGGTTTTTGTTCCTGCCCTGCTCTAACCACGTTGTAGCAATCAGCTGCTCAAAAGGACCTTGATAAGCAGACTTGGGTGTTTCAGAGCTGGATCATCATTTTATAATCATATTCTCTAATCCCCAGGCTGGAACTAATATGGCTGAAGACCCCTGCCTGGATCCTTTGTTCTGACTCGGAGACAATCGCTTGGCTCCCTGCCGTTCACCGTCATGAATGGGCAGCTTCTGGAGTAGAATACATTATGTTTCATCGTTGTTGTGGTTGTTTTACACACGTTGACCAAGGATACCTGGAAGTTTTTGTTTATTTGTGTTTCTTTTGCAGGATTTCATTTTGTAGCTGAAATTAATATCTGAAAATAAACATGTTGTATTTTTATCTACAATTTGGTCATGATTGGCTATATGTCATTTTAAGAATGTCATAGACTGTGTATTAATGTTGTAACAGAGAGTTTTATTGTTAGAAGTATTTTTACCTTTAGAAAATTAACAGAATCTGTAATAGACGTGGACATTTTTCCCCCAGCAATAAAGCTAGAAATAACCCACTTCTGCTTCAATGAATATCCCATAGGCCTCTACATTATGGACAAGGGATGTGTATGAGACCCTTACCCAAACAGCTTTTATCATTTACATTTTCCACACAAACCAAGGTATGAATACTGTTGTATGCATGTTCTGTTAATCCAATATATAATGACTATTTTTGGGGGATTCACAGACATCACCCTTCCAACAACTCTGATAAATATAACAGAAAACATGTTCGGTCACCATGCACTGCAAAAACATTCTGGCTGTGGATACGGAGAACATCAGCACATTAACATTACTACACCAGAGGATAAACCCATTGGATCTCTGCTGGGTCTCTGCTGGGAGTTTACCTCATATTTAGATTTTTAAAATTCTGCTTTGTCACTAAAATCACAATAAACACCGACAACTAAAATATTGTTTTATTGTTATGCTGATTATTATTAATAATAGGAGGATAGTTCAAAAATTCAACCTTAAAGTTTCTTCAAAAGGTTTTTCGATGATCCATTAAAATAGGTTCTTATCAGGTTTCCCCCACGGTTTCAATTTGAAGAACCCCTAAAGCCTAAAGGATACTCCAGAGTTCTTTTCTTTTTAGAGTGTGCTCCCTGGTCTTTAGAGTGCGCTCCCTGGTTTTTAGAGTGCGCTCCCTGGTTTTTAGAGTGCGCTCCCTGGTTTTTAGAGTGCGCTCCCTGGTTTTTAGAGTGCGCTCCCTGGTCTTTAGAGTGCGCTCCCTGGTCTTTAGAGTGCGCTCCCTGGTTTTTAGAGTGCGCTCCCTGGTCTTTAGAGTGTGCTCCCTGGTCTTTAGAGTGTGCTCCCTGGTCTTTAGAGTGTGCTCCCTGGTCTTTAGAGTGCGCTCCCTGGTCTTTAGAGTGCGCTCCCTGGTTTTTAGAGTGTGCTCCCTGGTCTTTAGAGTGCGCTCCCTGGTCTTTAGTGTGTGCTCCCTGGTCTTTAGAGTGCGCTCCCTGGTTTTTAGAGTGTGCTCCCTGGTTTTTAGAGTGCGCTCCCTGGTTTTTAGAGTGCGCTCCCTGGTTTTTAGAGTGCGCTCCCTGGTTTTTAGAGTGTGTTCCTGGTTTTTAGAGTGTGCTCCCTGGTTTTTAGAGTGTGTTCCTGGTTTTTAGAGTGTGCTCCCTGGTTTTTAGAGTGTGTTCCTGGTTTTTAGAGTGCGCTCCCTGGTTTTTAGAGTGCGCTCCCTGGTTTTATTTGTCAATGTTTCTGGTCAGTTGTGAACTTGGTCAGTAGCCTTAACTAGTCAGTAGCCTTAACTAGTCTGTAGCCTTAACTAGTCTGTAGCCTTAACTAGTCAGTAGCCTTAACTAGTCTGTAGCCTTAACTAGTCAGTAGCCTTAACTAGCCAGTAGCCTTAACTAGTCTGTAGCCTTAACTAGTCTGTAGCGTTTGACAGAGCCGTCAAGTGAAAGGAACTGAGATATTTGTGTACTCCTGCCAATACGTTTTACTGTAATACTATTTCAAACAAGCAAATCTAAACCTGAAATATTTAATACACTTGGCTTGTTTTTTCCCCCTATAGATTCTCCTAGAAACTGTGATTATATAATTTGTTACATTAGGAATATGCTTTTACAAAAACAAAAATTGAAAAAAATATATATTAAACATCTTGTCATTTTTATTTGTATTAAAACAGTACTCTATATTTTGCTACATACATCTGTAAACAGACGGATTGTTTAATCATGTTCCCTGTGCTTGTTTACCAGACTTCACTTTTAAGCTGTAAACTGGTGACATCATAAGAAGGCACAACACTGAAAGCAGCAGGTAGGTGAGTTAAAAGGGAGTTTTCTGACCAGCATCCCATTGACAGCCCGACTAGACAAAACCTACAACTGACCCATACCTTAACCCTAACCATAACCAAATCCTTAACCCTAACCTTAACCCTAACCTTAACCAAATCCTTAACCCTGACCTGAACCTTTACTGAAATTAAATATTGATTTGCACATCAGCCACGTTTTCTTAGTTCACGTGTCAAACTCATTCCACAGAGGGCTGAATGTCTACAGGATAGTCAATCTTCTCTCGTACCTGTTTGATGAATTAAATTCACAGATTAGTAAGGAACTCCCCTCACCTGGTTGTCTAGCACTTAATTGAAAGAAAACTCAAATCCAGCAGACACTAGGCCCTCCATGGAATGAGTTTGTCACTCCTGCCTTAGTTCTTCCCAGGTGAGGGTATCAACTGCTTCTATTTGCTTTGACGGTCAATCAGACAGTAATACTGATTTGGTCACACAATTTCCCTGACAAGTGTTCTAGGTTCTATTAAAACAAATAATGTGTCTGCATTTATGTTTATTTGTTTATTTGTAGAGCATCATTTACATACTAAACTTCAGCAGAACATAGCCCTACGTAGGAAAACACGTTTAAGAAAAGAAAAGTAAGAAACCTGAGAAAGAGAAGAGTAGCCTATCCCAGTAGACTTTGATATATGAATCGCTGGTTATCTTCTGACTTCAGACCTAAAGCTGGACACAAATCCTTTGTCACAGTGAGGAGTTAGATATCATTTGCAATGCATAGTGTAAATGTTAGATACACATTCGATATACAGGTGGGTCAGTGCTTTACAAGTTTAGTCGAATATTTACTATTGCATTTGTATACAGACTATTCATGTATTATTTTTGACAGAATAGAGACGTGTGAATTCTCTGCAGTTATGATCTTACACCACTAGGGGTCAGACATGAACTGTGCAGTAAAAACGTTTGAGTTTATAAAACAATCCAACAACATATTTCTGCACTGACAATACATAAATCGAGGGGAGTAAAAATAAATTGACATAAATCCAGAAAATATTACGTTTGAGCATATTGAATGATTTTCTACAAAAAAAAAAAGAGTTTTGACTGTACAAAGGTCTGTCAGCCTACATTTTGTCCTACCTTGTACACGAAGAAGAAACAGTGGGAAAACTAATGACTGGCACTTAGCATGTCTCTACTCTATAGGTAAATGGTCTTGCAGGAGTTACTCCAGTACACACAATCTCTCACCATTGTCCCCACCCAGTCTTCTATCACACACAGACACACAGACAATCCAGTGTTTCCCTCAGTACTCAATCTCGTTGAAGTTTTCTGAAAAGCCGGAATATGGAATTGTGTCTCCAGGATCTAGAAGAGAAATTAGAATGATTAACATGCATCCACAGGAGGTTGGTGGCACCTTAATTGGGGAGGACGGGCTCGTGGTAATGTCTGGAGCGGAATCTGTGGAATGGTATCAAATACATCAAACAAGTGGTTTCTATGTGTTTGATGCCATTCCATTTGCTCCGATCCGGATATTATTATGAGCCGTCCTCCACTCAGCAGCCTCCTGTAAATTCACCTGTGAAACAATCTCATGTTGGAAGGGAATCTAAAACAGTGTCTATCATGATTGGGGTCAATTCCACAAATTATATTCGAATTCAACTCTCTCTCCCTGTATTCAATTTACTTCAATTAAAATTCTAGGTCATTCTTTGAATTCAGAAATAATTAAATTCCTCTTAATTCCAATGTAAGGTCAATTCGAAGAATTCAATTCCCAATTCAATATTATCCCCAACAATTCTGCAAATTCCAATTTGAATTCAATTCCATCAGGCTTTCAGGCGGATCATGCCACTGTTCAGACAACTTAAGTATACTGGAAATATAGCAATACACGTTGCAATGATTCAAAACCAATCTTACCAATCTTACAGTACATTTTTTATACTATGTTCATTAATTCCATTAACGGAGAAATGTAAAAATATTGAATTTAGTTCCATGTCAATTCTCCACTTCCTGAAAAAAAAAAAAGTGGAATTTCAAATGAAATTAGAATTGATCCCTGGTGTCTTATCTATTGTATATCTGGTCCCCAGCCGCCTCTCATGGAGTAACCTGGGTACGAGGTGGTTCTATTCATATTTCTATGTATAAAGAACGGTCTTTTCTATACCTGATAAGATAAGCATTAAGCTATTCTATCACGTGCTGTACTGACCACACCAGCCCCTGTCTACACAGCATTAAGCTATTCTATCACGTGCTTTACTGACCACACCAGCCCCTGTCTACACAGCATTAAGCTATTCTATCACGTGCTGTACTGTACAGACCACACCAGCCCCTGTCTACACAGCATTAAGCTATTCTATCACGTGCTGTACTGACCACACCAGCCCCTGTCTACACAGCATTAAGCTATTCTATCACGTGCTGTACTGTACAGACCACACCAGCCCCTGTCTACACAGCATTAAGCTATTCTATCACGTGCTGTACTGTACAGACCACACCAGCCCCTGTCTACACAGCAGCCCCTGTCTACACAGCATTAAGCTATTCTATCACGTGCTGTACAGACCACACCAGCCCCTGTCTACACAGCATTAAGCTATTCTATCACGTGCTGTACTGTACTGACCACACCAGCCCCTGTCTACACAGCATTAAGCTATTCTATCACGTGCTGTACTGTACAGACCACACCAGCCCCTGTCTACACAGCATTAAGCTATTCTATCACGTGCTGTACTGACCACACCAGCCCCTGTCTACACAGCATTAAGCTATTCTATCACGTGCTGTATGACCACACCAGCCCCTGTCTACACAGCATTAAGCTATTCTATCACGTGCTGTACCACACCAGCCCCTGTCTACACAGCATTAAGCTATTCTATCACGTGCTGTACTGTACAGACCACACCAGCCCCTGTCTACACAGCATTAAGCTATTCTATCACGTGCTGTACAGACCACACCAGCCCCTGTCTACACAGCATTAAGCTATTCTATCACGTGCTGTACTGACCACACCAGCCCCTGTCTACACAGCATTAAGCTATTCTATCACGTGCTGTACAGACCACACCAGCCCCTGTCTACACAGCATTAAGCTATTCTATCACGTGCTGTACTGACCACACCAGCCCCTGTCTACACAGCATTAAGCTATTCTATCACGTGCTGTACTGTACTGACCACACCAGCCCCTGTCTACACAGCATTAAGCTATTCTATCACGTGCTGTACTGACCACACCAGCCCCTGTCTACACAGCATTAAGCTATTCTATGACCACACCAGCCCCGTCTACACAGCATTGTACTGTACTGTACCACACCAGCCCCTGTCTACACAGCATTAAGCTATTCTATCACGTGCTGTACTGTACTGACCACACCAGCCCCTGTCTACACAGCATTAAGCTATTCTGTGCTGTACTGTACTGACCACACCAGCCCCTGTCTACACAGCATTAAGCTATTCTATCACGTGCTGTACTGTACAGACCACACCAGCCCCTGTCTACACAGCATTAAGCTATTCTATCACGTGCTGTACTGTACTGACCACACCAGCCCCTGTCTACACAGCATTAAGCTATTCTATCACGTGCTGTACTGTACAGACCACACCAGCCCCTGTCTACACAGCATTAAGCTATTCTATCACGTGTGCTGTACTGACCACACCAGCCCCTGTCTACACAGCATTAAGCTATTCTATCACGTGCTGTACTGTACAGACCACACCAGCCCCTGTCTACACAGCATTAAGCTATTCTATCACGTGCTGTACTGTACAGACCACACCAGCCCCTGTCTACACAGCATTAAGCTATTCTATCACGTGCTGTACTGTACTGACCACACCAGCCCCTGTCTACACAGCATTAAGCTATTCTATCACGTGCTGTACTGACCACACCAGCCCCTGTCTACACAGCATTAAGCTATTCTATCACGTGCTGTACTGTACTGACCACACCAGCCCCTGTCTACACAGCATTAAGCTATTCTATCACGTGCTGTACTGTACTGACCACACCAGCCCCTGTCTACACAGCATTAAGCTATTCTATCACGTGCTGTACTGACCACACCAGCCCCTGTCTACACAGCATTAAGCTATTCTATCACGTGCTGTACTGACCACACCAGCCCCTGTCTACACAGCATTAAGCTATTCTATCACGTACTGTACTGACCACACCAGCCCCTGTCTACACAGCATTAAGCTATTCTATCACGTGCTGTACTGTACTGACCACACCAGCCCCTGTCTACACAGCATTAAGCTATTCTATTCTGTACTGACCACACCAGCCCCTGTCTACACAGCATTAAGCTATTCTATCACGTGCTGTACTGACCACACCAGCCCCTGTCTACACAGCATTAAGCTATTCTATCACGTGCTGTACTGACCACACCAGCCCCTGTCTACACAGCATTAAGCTATTCTATCACGTGCTGTACTGTACTGACCACACCAGCCCCTGTCTACACAGCATTAAGCTATTCTATCACGTGCTGTACTGTACTGACCACACCAGCCCCTGTCTACACAGCATTAAGCTATTCTATCACGTGCTGTACTGTACTGACCACACCAGCCCCTGTCTACACAGCATTAAGCTATTCTATCATTCTGTACTCACCAGCCCCTGTCTACACAGCATTAAGCTATTCTATCACGTGCTGTACTGACCACACCAGCCCCTGTCTACACAGCATTAAGCTATTCTATCACTGTACTGTACTGACCACACCAGCCCCTGTCTACACAGCATTAAGCTATTCTATCACGTACTGTACTGACCACACCAGCCCCTGTCTACACAGCATTAAGCTATTCTATCACGTGCTGTACTGACCACACCAGCCCCTGTCTACACAGCATTAAGCTATTCTATCACGTGCTGTACTGACCACACCAGCCCCTGTCTACACAGCATTAAGCTATTCTATCACGTGCTGTACTGTACTGACCACACCAGCCCCTGTCTACACAGCATTAAGCTATTCTATCACGTGCTGTACTGTACTGACCACACCAGCCCCTGTCTACACAGCATTAAGCTATTCTATCACGTGCTGTACTGACCACACCAGCCCCTGTCTACACAGCATTAAGCTATTCTATCACGTGCTGTACTGTACTGACCACACCAGCCCCTGTCTACACAGCATTAAGCTATTCTATCACGTGCTGTACTGACCACACCAGCCCCTGTCTACACAGCATTAAGCTATTCTATCACGTACTGTACTGACCACACCAGCCCCTGTCTACACAGCATTAAGCTATTCTATCACGTGCTGTACTGTACTGACCACACCAGCCCCTGTCTACACAGCATTAAGCTATTCTATCACGTGCTGTACTGTACTGACCACACCAGCCCCTGTCTACACAGCATTAAGCTATTCTATCACGTGCTGTACTGACCACACCAGCCCCTGTCTACACAGCATTAAGCTATTCTATCACGTGCTGTACTGACCACACCAGCCCCTGTCTACACAGCATTAAGCTATTCTATCACGTGTACTGTACTGACCACACCAGCCCCTGTCTACACAGCATTAAGCTATTCTATCACGCTGTACTGTACTGACCACACCAGCCCCTGTCTACACAGCATTAAGCTATTCTATCACGTGCTGTACTGACCACACCAGCCCCCTGTCTACACAGCATTAAGCTATTCTATCACGTGCTGTACTGTACAGACCACACCAGCCCCTGTCTACACAGCATTAAGCTATTCTATCACGTGCTGTACTGTACTGACCACACCAGCCCCTGTCTACACAGCATTAAGCTATTCTATCACGTGCTGTACTGTACTGACCACACCAGCCCCTGTCTACACAGCATTAAGCTATTCTATCACGTGCTGTACTGTACTGACCACACCAGCCCCTGTCTACACAGCATTAAGCTATTCTATCACGTGCTGTACTGTACAGACCACACCAGCCCCTGTCTACACAGCATTAAGCTATTCTATCACGTGCTGTACTGTACTGACCACACCAGCCCCTGTCTACACAGCATTAAGCTATTCTATCACGTGCTGTACTGACCACACCAGCCCCTGTCTACACAGCATTAAGCTATTCTATCACGTGCTGTACTGTACAGACCACACCAGCCCCTGTCTACACAGCATTAAGCTATTCTATCACGTGCTGTACTGTACAGACCACACCAGCCCCTGTCTACACAGCATTAAGCTATTCTATCACGTGCTGTACTGTACTGACCACACCAGCCCCTGTCTACACAGCATTAAGCTATTCTATCACGTGCTGTACTGTACAGACCACACCAGCCCCTGTCTACACAGCATTAAGCTATTCTATCACGTGCTGTACTGACCACACCAGCCCCTGTCTACACAGCATTAAGCTATTCTATCACGTGCTGTACTGTACTGACCACACCAGCCCCTGTCTACACAGCATTAAGCTATTCTATCACGTGCTGTACTGTACTGACCACACCAGCCCCTGTCTACACAGCATTAAGCTATTCTATCACGTGCTGTACTGACCACACCAGCCCCTGTCTACACAGCATTAAGCTATTCTATCACGTACTGTACTGTACTGACCACACCAGCCCCTGTCTACACAGCATTAAGCTATTCTATCACGTGCTGTACTGTACTGACCACACCAGCCCCTGTCTACACAGCATTAAGCTATTATATCACGTGCTGTACTGACCACACCAGCCCCTGTCTACACAGCATTAAGCTATTCTATCACGTGCTGTACAGACCACACCAGCCCCTGTCTACACAGCATTAAGCTATTCTATCACGTGCTGTACTGTACTGACCACACCAGCCCCTGTCTACACAGCATTAAGCTATTCTATCACGTGCTGTACTGACCACACCAGCCCCTGTCTACACAGCATTAAGCTATTCTATCACGTGCTGTACTGACCACACCAGCCCCTGTCTACACAGCATTAAGCTATTCTATCACGTGCTGTACTGACCACACCAGCCCCTGTCTACACAGCATTAAGCTATTCTATCACGTACTGTACTGACCACACCAGCCCCTGTCTACACACCATTAAGCTATTCTATCACGTGCTGTACTGTACTGACCACACCAGCCCCTGTCTACACAGCATTAAGCTATTCTATCACGTGCTGTACTGACCACACCAGCCCCTGTCTACACAGCATTAAGCTATTCTATCACGTGCTGTACTGTACTGACCACACCAGCCCCTGTCTACACAGCATTAAGCTATTCTATCACGTGCTGTACTGTACTGACCACACCAGCCCCTGTCTACACAGCATTAAGCTATTCTATCACGTGCTGTACTGACCACACCAGCCCCTGTCTACACAGCATTAAGCTATTCTATCACAAAACAGAAATAGCTCAGTGATTACAGTATCAGAGTACAACTTTGCTGCTGATTTAGCCTGTCATTATGATGTCATACTAAACTGGTTGAAGTTTCCCCAGATAGAGTATAATGTGTTAACTGTGTAATGTGTGTTCTCAAGTTCTGATTCCCCCCTTTATCTATTCAGGCGAGTCCATTAAGAACAAATTCTTATTTACAATGACGGCCTGGCCAGAGAACCTACCTGCTGTGCACGGTCCTTTTTTAAACACAATGTCATCAATAGCGATATCACTTCTTATTGATGGTCCTCGGATCGCTTCGAATATAATCTGGAAAGAAAGGCAAAGAAAATCATCATCACAAACCCTGTTTCCATCCACAGTTTAAACCCTGTTTTGTCCACAGTTTAAACCCCGTTTCCATCCAGTTTAAACCCCGTTTCCATCCAGTTTAAACCTCGTTTCCATCCAGTTTAAACCCAGTTTCCATCCAGTTTAAACCCAGTTTCCATCCAGTTTAAACCCAGTTTCCATCCAGTTTAAACCCAGTTTCCATCCAGTTTAAACCCTGTTTTGTCCACAGTTTAAAACCTGTTTCCATCCAGTTTAAACCCAGTTTCCATCCAGTTTAAACCTCGTTTCCATCCACTGTCTCTCTGTCTCTGTGTGTCTCTCTGTCTCTGTGTGTCTCTCTGTCTCTGTGTGTCTCTCTGTCTCTGTGTGTCTCTCTGTCTCTGTGTGTCTCTCTGTCTCTGTGTGTCTCTCTGTCTCTGTGTGTCTCTCTGTCTCTGTGTGTCTCTCTGTCTCTGTGTGTCTCTCTGTCTCTGTGTGTCTCTCTGTCTCTGTGTGTCTCTCTGTCTCTGTGTGTCTCTCTGTCTCTGTGTGTCTCTCTGTCTCTGTGTGTCTCTGTCTCTGTGTGTCTCTGTCTCTGTGTGTCTCTGTCTCTGTGTGTCTCTGTCTCTGTGTGTCTCTGTCTCTGTGTCTCTGTCTCTGTGTGTCTCTCTGTCTCTGTGTGTCTCTCTGTCTCTGTGTGTCTCTCTGTCTCTGTGTGTCTCTGTCTCTGTGTGTCTCTCTGTCTCTCTGTGTGTGTGTCTCTGTCTCTGTGTGTCTCTCTGTTTCTGTGTGTCTCTCTGTCTCTGTGTGTGTCTCTGTCTCTGTCTCTCTGTGTGCGTCTCTCTGTCTCTGTGTGTGTCTCTGTCTCTGTGTGTGTCTCTGTCTCTGTGTGTCTCTCTACCTGGTGTCTGCGGTCACACTCATAGTCCACCGTTGCCCTCATCCAGGAGATGCTCTGCTCGCCGCGACGTCTCCATAGCAACGTGTCCTGCTCGCTATCGCCACGGCGCAGGAGTACGCTCAGCAAGCCGGTGCCAGAGCCGTACATGTGGTAGTAGAAGACCAGACACTGTGGCCCCGCGGAGCCCCTCAGGTCAGAAGACAGTAGACGGGCTGTGTGACCAGGACGCATCAGAGAAGCCTCGACATACATGAAGTACCCTGAAGAGAGATATGAGATATGACAGGTTAGTGTCAGGAGGAGGAAGATATCAGGGGTCATACAAACACGTTGCTGACATACAGTACAGCATATCATCAGCATTACGTGTGTGTGTATAACTGATGCTGGGTGAATGGATGAATGAACAAACTGGTGACTCACCCACCCCTGTAGTGTGGTCTCCTCGGGGCCCGGTGTAGGAGGTGGGGGTTTGCCCTCGCACCCGGAGCCAATCCCCTTTGTCTGTCTCCTTCTCCTGGCTATAGCCGCAGTCCCCTGTCTCAAAGTTACACTGGCCAGGCAGGGGTCTCAGCGGCCCTGGAACACACACACACACACACACACACACACACACACACACACACACACACACACACACACACACACACACACACACACACACACACACACACACACACACACACACACACACACACACACACAGCTGTTTTAAGGAATCTGACAGCAAAGCTTGATTAAATGTAGATACAGTGTTCGGACTCCCTGGAGGTTGGCAGTTGGCAGTGATGTTTGAATGATGACACGTGATTTCATAACGAGATAAAGAATAACTCCTTTCCCACTGGGCAAGAACCGGTTGCATCAACATTGTCTCCACGTAATTTCAACAACAACAATTATATCTGATGACATTGAATCAACGTGGAAAACTAATTGGATTTGCAAAAAGTCATCAAGGTAAAGGAATTTAGTATTTTTTTCACCCAACTTTTAACCTAAATCCAATGACATGGTAAAAAATATATATATTTCACGTTGAATTCATGTGAGTCGACATCTCAACCTGCCCTGACCTTAGAGCTTTTTATGTCTCTATTTTGGTTTGGTCACGGTGTGATTTGGGGTGGGCATTCTATGTTCTATGTTTTTGTATTTCTATGTTTTGTCCGGGTGCGGTTCTCAATCAGGGACAGCTGTCTATCGTTGTCTCTGATTGGGAACCATACTTAGGTAGCTTTTCCCCACATGGGTTTTTGTGGGTAGTTATTTTCTGTTTAGTGTTTGCACCTTACAGGACTGTTTCGGTTTCATTTAGTCTCTTGTTATTTGTATTAGTGTTCATTTCAGTTCAATAAAAAAAAACAGGAACACTTCCCACGCTGCGCTTTGGTCCGACTCCTCCTCCTCATCCGACGACGAAAACCGTTACACAACCAAATGTAAATCAAAACTAGATGTTGAAATGATGTCTGAGTGGGTTGGCTGTATTTCTCCATTGCTCTTCACTACCAGGGTCATCAGCAGCAGAATCAGCGGCAGCAGTTTTATGAAAGTCATTAGCAACATAATCGCAGCCCTGCTGAATGGCAGTTTACTTTGGGACTAAAAGAGTTTAAATACATTGCCGCTTTGAAGATAACTGTTGTCTTAATAGTTTTAAGAATGACAACGTTACAACAAAACCTTTACAAGTGCTTTGAAATGTATTTCTGTTATGCATATGTGAAATAAATTAGAATTACAATCAAAGACAATTGATTTGTGATAGTCTTTGAAAGGTTGGCAGTAATATTATCATATCCCATCTAAACCGTTCCGAAGGGCTCATAGTTTTCACCACAACGGCATGAGAACAAAGCCCAAATGGCACAGAGGAACTGCTGTCAAAGCAAAGAAGTCGTCACTGCCCATGTAATTACCATATACCACCATAGACGGCGAGACCAGATGTTTTCCACAATGGCTGATCGTCTAAGGCTGCGTTTACTGTTATGGGCAAAGGACCTGATCTGATTGGTCAAAAGACCAATTAGTGGTAAAAGATCCGAATTGGGCTGCCTGTGTAAACGCAGCCTAAGAGCTTATAAATAGTAAGAGTTTAACTGAAGGACCCAGCCCAGTCTCCCAGCAGCTGGCATCAAAAACCACATATCCACAGCCGAGGCCTGTGTAGGAGGAAAAGAGGAGAGTTGTAGTTGATTTTATTTCAGCTTGAAATATTTTCTCATGCTACTAGCTACTCTGGCTTGAGCAAGGCCAGGGCCAGGATAACCCTGCTTGCAAGGTAGACCTGCCTGCGACTTTATAATCAGTGTCAGCCCTTGGCCCAAGAGGGAATTTCCTTAAGTTAAGGATTTCCTTAAGTTAAGATGTTGTTTTCTCCAGTGGGGGACCCACGATCACATCCAGCCTGTGACACTTCTTCAGATCAGGTTATGTAGTGAGGGATACCTGGCTAAACTACAACATCAAGTCCTGGACTGCTACCAGGATGCCACTGTTAAGTAGCACACTCCTAGAGTGGCTCCCGAGTGGCGCAGCGGTCTAAGGCATTACATCTCAGTGCTAAAGGCGTCACTACAGACCCCAGTTCGATTCCAGGCTGTATCACAACCGGTCGTGATTAGGAATCCCATAGTGCGGCGCACAATTGGACCCAACGTCGTCCAGGTTAGAGTTTGGCCGGGGTAGGCCGTCATTGTAAATAAGAATTTGTTCTTAACTGACTTGCCTAGGTAAATAAAGGTTAAATAAATAGAACTATGTTTTTGATATGTAACCTAGCCAAACTAGCTCTCTGAGCCAGCGGAGCTAACACAAATAGTCAAGTGTTTTAATAAACACTTCACTTTGGATGGAAACTAAAGAGCTTTGGGCTTGGCAAGCACGGCTAGAGAAAAACACCAACTTAAACTTAGAAATAGACTGTTTACTTCTACAAAACTCAACAATGGAGAACATCCAGATCTGTTAATCAGATGACCCTAGACACTGGGTATCTCTCTGTTTCAGTTCTGTTTAGAAGTATTGATGTCAATGGGAGAAATAGTTCACAGTTGCATGTGCAGTGGATATCACAAGGCAGGATTCAATCCCATGTGCAGTGGATATCACAAGGCAGGATTCAATCCCATGTGCAGTGGATATCACAAGGCATGATTCAATCCCATGTGCAGTGGATATCACAAGGCAGGATTCAATCCCATGTGCAGTGGATACCACAAGGCAGGATTCAATCCCATGTGCAGTGGATACCACAAGGCAGGATTCAATCCCATGTGCAGTGAATACCACAAGGCAGGATTCAATCCTATGTGCAGTGGATATCACAAGGCAGGATTCAATCCTATGTGCAGTGGATATCACAAGGCAGGATTCAATCCCATGTGCAGTGGATATCACAAGGCATGATTCAATCCTATGTGCAGTGGATACCACAAGGCAGCATTCAATCCCATGTGCAGTGGATATCACAAGGCAGGATTCAATCCCATGTGCAGTGGATACCACAAGGCAGGATTCAATCCCATGTGCAGTCTCCTTGACATAATGGCAAGATCAAAGACCTGACGTATACACGCCCAGGCCCTGCTGTCTTACCTGCTGTGATTCTACAGTCCCCAATGGTCACTGTGATGTCATCGAGAGCCACTTGACCACAGTCCCAGAAGTTTTTACAGATGCTGACGAACACTACCTGGGAGAAAGACACAGATATTACCAGGCTATCGTAGAGAGAAAAAAACTCAACTATTATCCCTCCCTCCCTTCTGTGTACGCATGCGTTGTTACCTTGGTAACCATGGGCTTCATATATGTGATGTCCACCCCTGTCCAGACATCTCTGGTGGTATCAGCCAGGCTCCAGACCTTCTCCTGAGCCACGTTGTGCTGGTCGTAGATGTAGAGAACCAGAGCGTTTTCCACTTTCCTGAAGCCGTGAAGGGCGTAGTGGAAACGCAGACAGTACTTATGGTTGCCGGGGAGGAAAGGACCGTGGAGACGACCCACGTAACCCGGCCGCGACGTGAATCGTGTGTTCGCCAGGAGGAACGAGCCTGGAGGGGAGATTTAGGATTTGATATGTTACGTCTCTCGATACAGGACATCACTTTAACCCCTACTTACATGTTCATATTATCTCAACTACCTCATAACCCCACACAATGACTCGGTACTGCTACTCCTTGTATATAGCCTCCATATTGTTATTTTATTGTGTTACTATTTAATTTTTTTATTTGCTAATTTCTTACTTGTTAACTCAGTCAGTCTCGTTTGTAAGCATTTCATGGTAAAGTCTACACCTGTTGTATTCAGCGCATGCGATTAATAAATTAGATTTGATTTCCAACTGACTCTAAATACCTGTTATTTAGTCACAATCATTATGGGGCGAAACATAACTTCCAAGTACATTTTTAACTTAGTTATGTATCGATGTTAATGGGAAACCTAAGTTCAAATACGACTTCAGCGGATGTTAGGATTCAGCCCTACGATAAAACATAAAGGGCTCATGAATGCTTGTGACAAGTCTTACAGGCTTTATGTTAGGCGTTATCGGATGCATCCCAAATAGCAACCTTTTCCCTATAGAGTGCACAACTTTTGGCCAAGGCCCTATGGACACTGGTCAAAAGTAGTCTACTATAATGGGGAATAGGGTGTAATTTGGGACGCGTCCATAAGAGTTGTATAACTCACCAGTCCCTGTGGTGTGATCTCCTATTCTGTAGGCGTTGGGCTTCACTGATACTCTGTTCCACACCTTGCTCTCCACTCTTTCCTGGTAGTACTGACACAGACCCTCCTCAAAGTCACAGTTAGCTATGGACGGGTCAACCACAGGCTCTGAAACAAAGCAAGCAGCTATCACACTGTAGTCATTCCATGAGGGTTGAAGTGAACAATGGTACCACGTAATTCCATGGGTTTGAAGCATTCCAAATGATCTAGACCAAGGACAAAAACAGGCCATTGAATAAATGTTGCCAGCTACGGTCACTTTAGCAAATGATACTACACCTTAGGGAGCTTTGGAAACGATACCTTAGGGAGCTTTAGAAACGATACCTGAGGGAGCTTTAGAAATGATACCTTAGGGAGCTTTAGAAACGATACCTTAGGGAGCTTTAGAAACAATACCTTAGGGAGCTTTAGAAACGATACCTTAGGGAGCTTTAGAAACAATACCTTAGGGAGCTTTAGAAACGATACCTTAGGGCGCTTTAGAAAATGATACTACACCTTAGGAAGCTTTAGAAATGATACCTTAGGGAGCTTTAGAAACGACACCTTAGGGAGCTTTGGAAACGATACCTTAGGGAGCTTTAGAAACGATACCTTAGGGAGCTTTAGAAACGATACCTTAGGGAGCTTTAGAAACGATACCTTAGGGAGCTTTAGAAACGATACCTTAGGAAGCTTTAGAAATTATACCTTAGGGAGCTTTAGAAATGATACCTTAGGAAGCTTTAGAAACGATACCTTAGGGAGCTTTAGAAAATTATACCTTAGGGAGCTTTGGAAAATGATACTATACAGTTGAAGTCGGAAGTTTACATACACCTTAGCCAAATACATTTAAAAACAGTTTTTCACAAAAATTCCCTGTCTTAGGTAAGTTAGGATCACCACTTTATTTTAAGAATGTCACACTCTGACCATTATTTGCGTTGTTTGTTTCTATGTTTTGCTTGGTCAGGGTGTGATATGAGTGGGCATTCTATGTTGTATGTCTAGTTTGTCTATTTCTGTGTTTTGGCCTGATATGGTTCTCAATCAGTGGCAGGTGTTTGTTGTTGTCTCTGATTGAGAACCATATTTAGGTAGCCTGTTTTATATTGTGGTTCGTGGGTTATTGTCTATGTTATGTTGCTTGTTAGCACAGTGTTTCTTTAGCAGTCACGGCCGTCTTGTTAGTTAGTTAGTTAGTTAGTTAGTTAGTTAGTTAGTTAGTTAGTTAGTTAGTTAGTTAGTTAGTTAGTTAGTTAGTTTGTTTTAGTGTACTCTGTTTTTTCAGTCTTTTCATTAAATCATGCATTCGCAATACGACGATTGTGACAAAGAATGTGAAATGTCAGAATAATAGTAGAGAGAATAATTTATTTCAGCTTTTATTTCTTTCATCACATTACCAGTGGGTCAGAAGTTTACATTCACTCAATTAGTATTTGGTAGCATTGCCTTAAAATTGTTTCACTTGGGTCAAACGTTTCGGGTAGCCTTCCACAAGCTTTGGCCCATTCCTCCTGACAGAGCTGGTGTAATTGAATTAGGTTTGTAGGCCTCCTTGCTCGCACACACATTTTCAGTTCTGCCCACAAATGTTCTATAGGACTGAGGTCACGGCTTTGTGATGGCCAATCCAATACCTTGACTTTGTTGACTTTAAGCCATTTTGCCACAACTTTGGAAGTATGCTTGGGGTCATTGTCCATTTGGAAGACCCATTTGCGACCAAGCTTTAACTTCCTGACTGATGTCTTGAGATGTTGCTTCAATATAGCCAAGTCATTTTCCTCCCTCATGATGCCATGTATTTTGTGAAGTGCACCAGTCCCTCCTGCAGCAAAGGACCCCCACAACATGATGCTGTCACCCCCGTGCTTCACAGTTGGGATGGTGTTCTTCAGCTTGCAAATCTCCCCCTTTTTCCTCCACAGATAATAATGGTCATTATGGCCAAACAGTTCTATTTTTGCTTCATCAGACCAGAGGACATTTAAAAAGTATGATCTTTGTCCCCATGTGCAGTTGCAAACCGTAGTCTGGCATTATTATGGCGGTTTTGGAGCAGTGGCTTCTTCCTTGCTGAGCGGCCTTTCAGGTTATGTCGATATAGGACTCGTTTTTACTGTGGATATAGATACGTTTGTACCTGTTTCCTCCAGCATCTTCACAAGGTCCTTTGCTGTTGTTCTGGGATTGATTTTCCCACCAAAGTACGTTCATCTCTAGGAGACAGAACGCGTCTCCTTCCTGAGCGGTATGGTGGCAACGTGGTTCCATGGTGTTTATACTTGCGTACTATTGTTTGTACAGATGAACGTGGTACCTTCAGGAGTTTGGAAATTGCTCCCAAGGATGAACCAGACTTGGGGAGGTCCACAATTTTTTGTCTGAGGTCTTGGCTGATTTCTTTTGATTTTCCAATGATGTCAAGCAGAGGCACTGAGTTAGAAAGTAATCCTTGAAATACATCCACAAGTACACCTCCAGTTGATTCAAATGATGTCAATTGGCCCGTCAGAAGCTTCTAAAGCCATGACATCATTTTCTGGCATTTTCCAAGCTGTTTAAAGACACAGTGAACTTAGTGTATGTAAACTTCTGACCCCCTGGAATTGTGATATGATGAATTATAAGTGAAATAATCGGTCTAAACAGTTGTTGTAAAAATTACTTGTGTCATGCAAAGTAGATGTCCTAACTAACTTGCCAAAACTATAGTTTGTTAACAAGACATTTGTGGAGTGGTTGAAAAATTAGTTTTAATGACTCCAACCTAAGTGTATGTAAGCTTCCGACTTCAACTGTACCTTAGGGAGCTTTAGAAACGATACTTTAGGGAGCTTTAGGAAATGATACGATACTTTAGGGAGCTTTAGAAACGATACCTTAAGGAGCTTTGGAAAATGACAATACGCCTTGGGGAGCTTTAGAAAATGATGCTACACCTTAGGGAGCTTTAGAAAATGATATGATACCTTAGGGAGCTTTAGGAAATGATACCTTAGGGAGCTTTGGAAAATTATACTACACTTTAGGGAGCTTTAGGAAATGATACGATACCTTAGGGAGCTTTAAACAATGATACGATACCTTAGGGAGCTTTAGGAAATGATACCTTAGGGAGCTTTGGAAAATGATACTACACTTTAGGGAGCTTTAGGAAATGATACGATACCTTAGGGAGCTTTAGAAAATGATACTACACATTAGGGAGCTTTAGAAAATGATACTCCACCTTAGGGAGCTTTGGAAAATTATACTACACCTTAGGGAGCTTTAGAAACGATACCTTAGGGAGCTTTAGAAACAATACCTTAGGGAGCTTTAGAAAATGATACTACACATTAGGGAACTTTAGAAAATGATACTACACCTTAGGGAGCTTTAGAAAATGATACTACACCTTAGGGAGCTTTAGAACGATACCTTAGGGAGCTTTAGGAAATGATACCACACCTTAGGGAGCTTTAGAAACGATACCTTAGGGAGCTTTAGAACGATACCTTAGGGAGCTTTAGGAAATGATACCACACCTTAGGGAGCTTTAGAAATGATACCTTAGGGAGCTTTAGAAAATGATACTACACCTTAGGGAGCTTTAGAAAATGATACTACACATTAGGGAGCTTTAGAAACAATACCTTATGGAGCTTTAGAAACAATACCTTAGGGAGCTTTGGAAACAATACCTTAGGGAGCTTTAGAAATACAAAAAAAGGGACAACATGGAAACTTTTAATTGTCAAAGTTTCTGCTGCAAGGTATTTTTCAGGACACAGCAGGATACTTAATAAAAAAAGGGTCCATACATTACAAATAAGCTATAGATTGTATGTATTGATGAGGTTATGATATCAGAACTGTGTTTAAAATACTTGTACCATGCTGTATCCTAAGCCCAGGGCTGACTGACAACACATGTTGCTGAGGGTGAGAGAACACTGGCTACTGAGAGGTTCTCTCTGGAATTTAGCCTGGGGGACAGAGAGAAGGAGAGTGAGAAAGATACAGAAAGAGAAGAGAGAGCGATAGAGAGAGACTAGTTCAACTTCAGAGGATAGTGGAATCAAAAGAAGGATCATTTTTACATCCGCGGTTAATGTTCCAATCATAATCTAATCAATTCCAATCCTTTTCTTCAAAGGGCACACACCCTTCTCTCCCACCTCTTTTGATGAATCATGTTGTCTGGAACACTTGAGGAAAATGAGAATGGGTTGGATGGTAGAGTAGGGACTATGTGGCACTCCGGGGCTCTGTGGTGATGGTGTAATGTAGCTAGTAGCTACTGTTGCTGAAACACACTGGGCCAGTTTCCCAGACACAGATTAAGCCTGTAGTCCTGGACTAAAAAGCATGCTCAGTGGAGTCTATCTAGGATACTCCGCCCCAACTGTGTTGATCATAGTAATACTGTACCCTCTCACCTGTCTCTGTGTGGCAGAACTCTGGAGAGAAGGAGATGTCATCAATGGCCACGTATCCTCCACGGGCACTGTTAAAGGCTACTTCATAAACCACCTGGAAAACACAGACAAAACCAATATATAACCAAGATATAACCAAGAGATGATCAGAAGATAACAATACAGTGTAAACTCAATAGTTAGCTCAAAAGTTAGCTCATCAACAGTTAGCTCATCAACAGTTAGCTCATCAACAGTTAGCTCATCAACAGTTAGCTCATCAACAGTTAGCGCAATAAATAGCTCATCAACAGTTAGCTCATCAACAGTTAGCTCATCAACAGTTAGCTCATCAACAGTTAGCCAGATGCCACACTAAAACGACCAGACTTGTCCAACAGAACTTCATTTAAAACATGCCTCTCAGGTCAATGGAGCTTTTATCAATTCTAAATGTAAGTCCTATTCAAAACCTTCAATGAGTTGACTGTAATGGTAAAGACATTCTATTATGTTATGTAACAGAACAGAGCAGCTCTCTTGGGGCGGCAGTGTAGCCTAGTGGTTAGAGCGTTGGGCTAGTAACCGGAAGGTTGCAAGTTCAAATCCCCGAGCTGACAAGGTACAAATCTGTCGTTCTGCCCCTGAACAGGCAGTTAACCCACTGTTCCTAGGCAGTCATTGAAAATAAGAATTTGTTCTTAACTGACTTGCCTGCTTAAAGGTAAAAAATTGGTAACAGTAACTGGCTGGTGTAGAGCTGTGAAGGAAATGGTTGGGTCCTCACAAAGATAGTAAAACAATTGAATTTTGTCCCCACAAGGAACATTTATATTTTAGGCTTAGGGGGTAGGTTTAGAATTACGGTTAAGGGTTAGGGTTAGATTTAGGGTGAGAGAAAATAGGATTTTGAATGGAAATCAACTTTAGGTCCCCACAAGGATAGTAAAACGTGTGTGTGTGTGTGTGTGTGTGTGTGTTAAAACACTCTTCTATGTGGGAGGAGTTCGAGCCGAGGCTCTTGTTACCTCAGACTTCTTTATACTGGAACTGAATACATACACACACATTAGTAGAGACATTTTTTTTTGCTGAGGAACCCCCCAAAAAAGCCATATTACAACCTATGTGTTGTGATTATTGCGTTATTTGCTCTATAACCTGTTCGTTCATATGCCTTGCAACAGTGATATATAGGCTTAAAGGCCGAGACAATATGAAGACTCAGTGGCAGAATAAATTCAACCACACCTTTGTTTCATCACAAAACCGGAGAGGAACAAAGCATATTGCATGGAACAAACAGTTACATGAACTTCAGCATGGTCGAGGAAATGAATGTTTCCAACATTTTTGGACCGCTAAACAATTTTTGATTTAGAACCACAGAAAGTTACCGCAAGTCGCAGAGAAAACAGGAGCTGCCTCCACTATTCCATCAGCATTTCAACATCATTAACTTACCTCTGCTTAGTCTAATACAGTGACAGCTAAAAGATACCAAAAACGATTTAGTCCAATCAACGTAAGCTAAATATGACGAGGCTGTCCATGGTTCTGATTTCTGTGTGTGTGCGTGCGTGTTCGTGTAAGTAAGAAAAATTGTTGAAAACGCCAATGCCATCCTCCTCTCTTTCGTGTTGACGAAATGGTCGATCACTCTGTCATACAGTACATGTTTCCATTTTTTGTCGTCCTTGGCTACCTGGCTAAATTGCTTGCTCGATATCCTAACTTCCTTTCATGGACAAAGTTAGCTAGTTAACATTAGCCTTCTACATCTAGCTACATATTGAACTTCCATCCTCTCAGGCCTCTCAGGGGCACAACGTATTAATTAATGGTTGGATCAGAATTAACGTTAGAATCACCGTTATAATCATTGTACAGAGAATTAAGTAAAACCACAAGTCCAAATCCCTATCTCCATCCATGGCTAATTTAGGAAAGGGCCAATTTTAGCTAGCTAGCCAACGGAGGACGTCAACACAACGAGATGCAACAATTCAAGTTGTTTCTGTCAATGACGCACGCTCTCGATGCAATTTGATAGGAATGAAGCCAAATCCAAACTGGCTTTCCATTACACTTTTTTTTGGTGCGCCATGACCATTCATAGTTGAGCTCACTCAGTTTACATGAATGCTGATTGGCTATTATTTTTTTAATCAAGGGAGGTCAAATACTCGCTGGCTCCTCTTGCATTCAATGCTACGGCTGGCAATAATGGCAATAATGTCATACTGATTTGGAACAGACAGCATCAGATACTGTAGATGGCCTACAGAGACAGAGGGGCGCTGTTTCGCTCGCTCTGATACTTTCCCCTGGTAAGATAATGTACATTCAGCATCTTGTGAATTGAAGGAAAAATTATGGAACACAAAGAGACCGAAGATAAATTATTTTTTATTTTTTCTTGGTCAATCTTTTGGGGAAGCCTGGCTTCTCTTGGTATCCATAAATACATGCCACTGTAAGAATATGTCGAAGATAAACACAGAGACAGAGTGCGAGAGGTCAAGAAGTCAATAGAATTAACCATCAATGGAAATAGTGGATTTCTGTAGAAGGGAATTATTGATCAACGGGTCAGAGACATGGGAGGGATTTGTCTATACAGTGAGCCTGAAATAGGATACTTGTTATTTGGCCCAGTTGTACTGCAAGGACTTCTAATTGGTCAACCACACGCTAGGGGTTATAAAACTAGATCCTGTCCCTTTGTTCAGGGGAGAATCACTGGAGAGAATCACTGAGGACAGGGGAGAATGACCATCTACTTCCAAGCATGATTTGTCCTATTTGAATAAACCTATTTTCCTCCCCCTGATTTGCTTTGGGGTTTGTGTTATTGCAGAATAACATCAACTGCTAACACCACTGTGCATACTGCCCAGTGCTACATATTTAGGTTAAATAGGCAGTGCGGTTCAAAACGTGATTTTCCTGTTTGTTTGATGATATTTCCACTATATGAGGTCAAAGTAACACTCTGAAATTGTGAAAATTATGACAATGCCCTTGTTGTGTAAGAGCTATTTGAAAAATAACGCCTGGAATTTCAGCCAGTTCAAGTGGGAGTTTTTGGCCCAATCATGACATCACAATCTGATCTGATTATTCTGACCAATGATCAGTCATCTTTTATTTGAATATGTATCGTCCTACTTTGAAGGGTTAAGCAGGGTAGGCTCTTTAGAGTCTCGATGATCCTATCCGCCAATCAGAGCTGTGGTTGTAAATATATTAACGTTATTTTTATCAACATGCCCACACGATCAGACGGAGCATTTCAACGGCAAAAGGAGACAGAGGGCAATAAATTGTTAGTTATTTTCATGAAATAAACACAGTGATTTTATTAGACATACAGTGATGATTTAAAAATGTAATTAAAAAGACTTTAAAGACAGAAAACAGTGCGCTCCAGTCTTCAGTCCCCAATGTAAAATCAATATTATGCAAAAAAAATATTACATCTAAATTCTATGAAAAATTGACATACAGTGCCTTCGGGAAAGTATTCAGATACCTTGGATTAAAGAAAAAAATGTCCTCAGGAATCTACACACAATACCCCATAATGACAAAGCAAAAACAGGTTTTAGACATTTTTGCACATTTATAAAAAATTAAAAAACGGAAATACCTTATTTACCTCCCCGCCAAACTGAGCAATCGGGGGAGAAGGGCCTTGGTCAGGGAGGTGACCAAGAACCCGATGGTGACTCTAACAGAGCTCCAGAGTTCCTCTGTGGAGATGGGAGAACCTTCCAGAAGGACAACCGTCTCTGCAGTACTCCACCAATCAGGCCTTTATGGTAGGGTGGCCAGACAAAAGCCACTCCTCCGTAAAAGGCAAATGACAGCCCACTTGGAGTTTGCCAAAAGGCACCTAAAGACTCTCAGACCATGATAAACAATATTCTCTGGTCTGATGAAACCAAGACTAAACACTTTGGCCTGAATGCCAAGCGTCTCATATGGAAGAAACCTGGCTCCATTCCTACAGTGAAACATGGTGCTGGCGGCATCATGCTGTGGGGATGTTTTTCAGCGGCAGGGACTGGGAGACTAGTCAGGATCGAGGCAAAGATGAACGGAGCAAAGTACAGAGATCTCCTTGATGAAAACCTGCTCCAGAACACTCAGACTGGTTCAAATTGTATTTGTCACCAAATACAACAGGTGTAGCCCTTACAGTGAAATGCTTACTTACAAGACCTTAACCAACAATGCAGTTAAGAAAATACCTACAAAGAAGTAAGAGACAAGAATAACAAATAATTAAAGAGCAGCAGCATATAACAATAGCGGGGCTATATACAGGGAGTACCGGTACAGAGTAAATGTGGAGGCTATATACAGGGAGTACCGGTACAGAGTAAATGTGGAGGCTATATACAGGGAGTACCGGTACAGAGTAAATGTGGAGGCTATATACAGGGAGTACCGGTACAGAGTAAATGTGGAGGCTATATACAGGGAGTACCGGTACAGAGTAAATGTGGAGGTTATATACAGGAGTACTGCGGTACAGAGTAAATGGAGGCTATATACAGGAGTACCGGTACAGAGTCAATGTGGAGGCTATATACAGGAGTACCGGTACAGAGTCAATGTGGAGGCTATATACAGGGATACCTGGTACAGAGTCAAGGGCTATATACAGGAGTACCGGTACAGAGTCAATGTGGGAGGCTATATACAGGAGTACGGTACAGAGTGGAGGTTATATACAGGGAGTGGACAGAGTCTGGAGGCTATATACAGGGAGTACAGAGTAAATGTGGGTTACAGAGTAAATGTGGAGGCAGAGTAAATGTGGAGGTTATATACAGGGACAGTACAGGTAAATGTAGTACCGGCACAGAGTAAATGTGGAGGCTATATACAGGAGTACCGGTACAGAGTAAATGTGGAGGCTATATACATGTGGAGCCTATATACCGGCACAGAGTAAAGCTATATACAGGAGTACCACAGAGTAAATGTGGAGGCTATATACAGGAGACAGAGTAAATGTGGAGGCTATATACAGGGGAGTAGTCAGAGTAAATGTGGAGGCTGTGGAGGCTATACACAGAGTCAATGTGGACCAGGGAGGTACAGAGTCAATGTGGAGGGAGTACCGGTACAGAGTAAATGTGGAGGCTATATACAGGGAGTACCGGTACAGAGTCAATGTGGAGGCTATATACAGGGAGTACCGGTACAGAGTAAATGTGGAGGTTATATACAGGGAGTACCGGTACAGAGTAAATGTGGAGGCTATATACAGGGAGTACCGGTACAGAGTAAATGCGCTGGGGAACCGGTGTCGAGGTAATTGAGGTAATATGCACATATAGGTTATTAAAGTGACTATGCATAGATAATAATAGAGAGTAGCAGCAGCGTATAAGGGGGAGGGGGCAATGCAAATAGTCTGGGTGGCCATTTGATTAGCTGTTCAGGAGTCTGTTTAGAAGCCTCTTGAACCTAGACTTGGCGCTCCAGTACCGTTTGCCGTGCGGTAGCAGAGAGAACAGTCTATGACTAAGGTGGCTGGAGTCTAGAGACATTTTTAGGGCCTTTCTCTGACAGCGCCTGGTATAGAGGTCCTGGATGGCAGGAAGCTTGGCCCCGGTGATGTACTGGGCCATACGCACTATCCTCTGTAGTGTCTTGCGGTCGGAGGCCGAGCAGTTGCCATACCAGGCAGTGATGCATCTGGTCAGGATGCTCTCGATGGTGCAGCTGTAGAACCTTTAGAGGATCTGAGGACCCATGCCACATCTTTTCAGTCTCCAGAGAGGGAATAGGTTTTGTCGTGCCCTCTTCACGACTGTCTTGGCGTGCTTGGACCATTTAGGTTGTTGGTGATGTGGACGCCAAGGAACTTGAAACTCTCAACCTGCTCCAATACAGCCCCGTCGATGAGAATGGGGGCGTGCTCAATCCTCCTTTTCCTGTAGTCCACAATCATCCATCTCTGACATCCTCCCTATAGGCTGTCTCAACGTTGTCAGTGATCAGGCCTACCGCTGTTGTGTCATCAGTAAACTTAATGATGGTTTTGGAGTCGTGCCTGGCCATGCAGTCATGAGTGAACAGGGAGTACAGGAGGGGACTGAGCACGCACCCCTGAGGGGCCCCCATGTTGAGAATGATCAGCGTGGCAGATGTGTTGTTACCTACCCTTACCACCTGGGGACGGCCCGTCAGGGAGTCCAGGATCCAGTTGCAGAGGGAGGTGTTCAGTCCCAGGGTCCTTAGCTTAGTGATGAGCTTTGAGGGCACTATGGTGTTGAACGATGAGCTGTAGTCAATTAATAGAATGTTAACATAGGTGTTCCTTTTGTCCATGTGGGAAAGGGCAGTGTGGAGTGCAATAGAGATTGCATCATCTGTGGATCTGTTGGTGCGGTATGCAAATTGGAGTGGGTCTAGGGTTTCTGGGATAATGGTGTTGATGTGAGCCATGACCAGCCTTTCAAAGCATTTCGTGGCTACAGACGTGAGTGCTACGGGTCGGTAGTGATTTAGGCAGTGTCATGACGTTGGCCTCTTTGTTTATAGCAAGCCCCATCCCCCTCTCCCTGCCTCCCCCTTGCCTCCTTCAACTAGGTTGTGGTCAGAGAGACGTTGTAAATTCCTGAGGATCTCCTCATGGACACACAGTATAGAGAAAGTAGATTTTCATGGAGCACAATGGAATTTCTTCTACCTCACAGAACTTGAGGTGCGAACAAATGTCATGTTTCAGAGAAAGTATAAAAGATCGGTGAAGAATCCAGCTAGGAACTGGTCAGTTTGTCACAACTTGGGGAAGTTCATGGGAGACGGTGTGGCCACATTACCATAACGCTGTTTATATAATAGCCTCAGATATGAGGTTTACATCTAATTGTTGTATAAGATGAATGAGTGAGTATGATACTGTTTGTATAATTGTGTACTATGATTTTGGACTGTTTAATGAAGAAAAATACAATTCCCTTTTGATTTGAACTACATCAGAGGACCGCCCCTGAGCCCAGTTAGGGTCAGGCCTCCTGGGACAGCCCTTTTTCGGCCCTCCCGAATAAAACCCCCACTCAGACAGCAGACCGAGCGGACCTCAATTACGAGATGGCTAAAGGTTGCAGACCATGTTTTTCTCCATTAGGAGAGTACAAAGGCTGTAGACCATTGCTGAATCTTTTAACCATACCACGTGGTTAAACTCTTAAACTATCGATGCGACAGAATAAGAACAAGTCTTTGATATTAATTACTAGTCTGCAGCTAGGAATTCGGTATCATTGAACGCGAAGAACGACAACCGCCAAAACATCCATTCTACAACAACATGAATGAATGTCACTCTGAACTATCCTTTCCACTATAACCACAACAGAGAGAGGGAGGGAGAGAGATGCACAAAACTCTCCAACAGAAACAAACTTTTCACCAGCGATCAAGACGACACACTGAGCATAAATATATATATTGATTGCAATTGTTCCCGAATGAGTGAGTGTTCATGTGCAAAGGATTAGCATTTCAATTGTTATAATTATCACTCTGTAGTGACTTCTTAGTCGACCCCCACTTCCCCTTTTGTCTAACAAGCCGCGATGCCGGATTAGCCCACTAGGGCACATTCTCCTATCATTTCTTGTAACCACATTTACCTTGTTTGTTTGTTTGTTTGTTTATGCATTTCTGTGAATTACTTAGTTAGTAATAAATAAATGATTTAAGACAATTGATGTGTGGATGACTCATAGTGAAGACTGGGTTCGTGCAGATAACCAACAATTTACGACGTTTGGAATGAGACTAACGTGAGGTAAAGTAAATAATTCATTCATTCGAAGACTAATTGATCAGATAAAATATCTGAAAAGTTATTTTAGGAAATTATAACTTTGTAATCTGAATATTTTCCTTGGTGCCCCGACTTCCTAGTTATTACGGTTACTAATCAGTCTAATCGCGTAATACTAATTACAGAGATTCTTTGATAAAAACTATAAGTCTTCAGTTAATGACAGTAAAGAAATGACAGCAGGTTGCCTTAGTGTTCTTGGGCACAGGGACTATGGTGGTCTGCTTGAAACATGTTGGTATTACAGACTCAGACAAGGACATGTTGAAAATGTCAGTGAAGACACTTGCCAGTTTGTCAGCAGATGCTCGGAGTACACGTCCTGGTAATCCGTCTGGCCCTGCGGCCTTGTGAATGTTGACCTGTTTAAAGTTCTTACTCACATCGACTGCGGAGAGCGTGATCACACAGTCGTCCGGAACTGCTGATGCTCTCATGCATGTTTCAGTGTTACTTGCCTCGAAGCGACCATAGAAGTTATTTAGCTCGTCTGGTAGGCTCGTGTCACTGGGCAGCTCGCGGCTGTGCTTCCCTTTGTAGTCTGTCATAGTTTGCAAGCCCTGCCACATCCGACGAGCATCGGAGCCGGTATAGTACGATTCAATCTTAGTCCTGTATTGACGCTTTGCCTGTTTGATGGTTCGTCTGAGGGCATGCCAGCTGTATGTTCTTAATGTCGTGGTTCAGCTACGATTAGGTGAAACATAAGATATTACTGTGTTTAATGTCCCGTTTTTAGGATATACCTGCACGTGCTTTCAGTTTATCCCATTTATTTCCCAGAGATTGAACATCAGCTAGCACTACGGAAGGCAGATGCAGATTAGCCACTCGTCCCCTGATCCTCACAAGGCACCCTGATCTTTCCCCGCAAAATCTCAATGTCCTTCTCCAGTCGATTGACGGGGATCTGAGCCTGGTCGGGTGTCTGTAGTATCTCCCTCCTCTCCGACTCATTGAAGAAACCCTGTTCTTCTAATCTGAGGTGAGTAATTACAGTTCTGATGTCCAGAAGCTCTTTTCGGTCATAAGAGACGGTAGCAGCAACATTATGTCCAAAACAAGTTACGTACAAAGTGAAAAAAAAAAAAAATAGCACGTTGGATAAGAGCCAATAAGACGGTAGCCCTCCCCTCTGGCGTCATCTTGACCTTCCAACACGACAACGATCCTAAGCACACAGCCAAGACAAAGCAGGAGTGGCTACGGGACAAGTCTCTGAATGTCCTTGAGTGGCCCAGCCAGAGCCTGGATTTGAACCCCATCAAACATCTCTGGAGAGACCTGAAAATAGCTGTGCAGCGACACTCCCCATCCAACCTGACAGAGCTTGAGAGGATCTCAACTCCCCAAATACAGTTGTGCCAAGCTTGTAACATCAAACCCAAGAAGCTGTGATGCTTTAATTGCTGCCAAAGGTGCTTCAACAAAGTACGGAGTTAAGAGTCTATGTAAATGTAATATATATATATATATTTATTTATTTTTTACATACATTTCTAAAAACCTGTTTTTGCTTTTACATTGTGGGGTATTGTGTGTAGATTGATATGGAAAAAGTCAAGGGGTCTGAATACTTTCGGAATGCACTTCACTTTACAACAGAACCTGACAGGAAGTCACCAGTCTGCTATAAGATACATTATAACATTACAGCAGCAACAGAGATCGAGACCAAACATTTCCTGTCTTTTCAATCTATTCTCTTCCAACAAGAGATTCATAGGAGAGGAGGTGAAGGGGGAGGGCTGTCTGTGTGAAATGTGGTTGAGAAGGGGAAGGAGGAAGAGAGGAGGAGGAGAAGGTGGAGGAGGAAGAGAGGAGGAGAAGGGGGAGGGCTGTCTGTGTGAAATGTGGTTGAGAAGGGGGAGGAGGAAGAGAGGAGGAGGAGGAGAGGAGGAGAAGGGGAGGAGGAAGAGAGGAGGAGAAGGGGGAGGGCTGTCTGTGTGAAATGTGGTTGAGAAGGGGGAGGAGGAAGAGAAGAGGAGGAGAGGAGAAGGGGGAGGAGGAAGAGAGGAGAGGGAGGAGAGGAGAGGGAGGACTAGGAGGAGAGGAGAAAGAGGAGAAGGAAGAGAGGAGGAGCAGAAGAGAGGGAGGACTAGGAGAAGAGGAGAAAGAGGAGAAGGGGGAGGAGGAAGAGAGGAGGAGCAAAGGAGAGGGAGGACTAGGAGGAGAGGAGAAAGAGGAGAAGGAAGAGAGGAGGAGCAGAGGAGGAGAAGCGGGAGGACTGTGAGGAAGAGAGGAGAGGAAGAGGAGGAGAAGGGGAGGACTGGGAGGAGGAGAAGGGGGAGGACTAGGAGGTGGAGGAGAGGAGAAGAAGAGAAGGGGGAGGACTAGGAGGAGGAGAAGTGGGAGGATTGGGAGGAGGAGGAGAAGAGTCATACAAACTCTTCCCTGGATCTTCTTTCTGGTGTTCTACCCTTGAAGGAACTCACTCAGTCTCTGGCGCAATGACAACAGTAATTAATAACACCCTTCTCCCTTCTGGCTATTTATATCTGTCCAGAGATTCCACAGGGAAGAATACTGCACAGACCAAAGATCTCTAGTGTGTGTGTGTGTGTCTGCCTGCGTGCTTGTGTCTGTCTGTCTGTCCTTGCACTCTGACCCTTGAACTCTAAGGTGTGTAGGGCCAGTACTGACCTCCAGGCATGTGTTTGTTTGTCAAGCAGGTGTGGTGTACTACCTGTACTGACCTCCAGGGGGTGTGGGGCCTTAATATCCACGTTGACCAGCCTCCAGGAAGTTGTAGCATAGACCTCAGGCCTCCAGATCTCCTCGTAGTGTCCCAGCGTGTCTCTAGTGAACACTGAGAAGATGTTCCCTCTCTCCTGGTCCCGCTGGTAGTAGAACGACAGGCAGCCTGACACCGGTGTGGTCGTCATGGGAGACGTCAGCTTGGCCACTTCCTGGAACCGCTTGGCATAGACTGAGTCCACATACATGTAGTGACCTGGAGAGAGATGAGAGAGGTGAGAGAGGTGAGAGAGATGAGGTGTAGAAACATGACAGCAATATTGGGTTATCGTATTGTATAGAACAAAAACTAGCAAATATACACCAATGAACAGAACACACTCAGGTCAGGCCCCTGGGGTGATCTTTGTGTGTGTGTATCTCTCTGGTTGCTCATGGTGAGTGCGTGTATCTCTCTGGTTGCTCATGGTGTGTGTGTGTACCTCTCTGGTTGTTCATGGTCTGTGTGTGAGTGTGTGTGTGTGTGTGTGTGTGTGTGTGTGTGTGTGTGTGTGTGTGTGTGTGTGTGTGTCTCTCTGGTTGTTGTGTGTGTGTGTGTGTGTGTGTTTGTGTGTGTTTGTGTACCTCTCTGGTTGTTCATTGTGTGTGTGTGTGTGTGTGTGTGTGTGTGTGTACCTCTCTGGTTGTTGATGGTGTGGTCATCAGGCAGGTTGGACTGGGGGTCTCTGGCTAGACTCCCTCCAACATACCAGTTGACATTAGGGTTCCAGTGGTTACTGTAGCCACACAGGTGGTGCTCCTCAAAGTTACACTCTGACAACAACAACAACCGTTATATCTCTTGGAATAAAAGTCATGAAATCTGCACATGCCACGTATAAGGCATATTTTTTACTTCAATATTATGTTTTCTAAACATAAACAGGCATCAACCACACGTTGTGTGGCTTAACAGTTGTCTTAGCATTCTCCTACCCTGAGAACTGTTGTGAGGCTTAACAGTTGTCTTAGCATTCTCCTACCCTGAGGACTGTTGTGAGGCTTAACAGTTGTCTTAGAATTCTCCTACCCTGAGAACTGTTGTGAGGCATAACAGTTGTCTTAGCATTCTCCTACCCTGGGAACTGACCTATGCAGTAGCCAGGCACGATGTGAATTTCGAAGATCGCCACACTGTTGCCTGCTTCCTCACTGGGTCGACCCTCCAGCAAAAGCTAGGACAAACAGAGAGATAGAAAGAGAACGAGAAAAAGGGGGAGGGGAAATGGTGGAGGAAGAGAACAAAAACAAATAAGCCATTATATCAGACACTGTTATGAAGTTTAGTTTTCAGTAAAACGTCTCCATCTCCACTCTAAAAGCAATCAAACCCTAACAGATGATGTCCCCTCCTACATATCCCCCTGTGGGATGGGGAGTGGAGACAGGTGTGGGATGGGGAGTGGAGACGGGTGAGGGATGGGGAGTGGAGACAGGTGTGGGATGGGGAGTGGAGACAGGTGTGGGATGGGGAGTGGAGACAGGTGAGGGATGGGGAGTGGAGACAGGTGAGGGATGGGGAGTGGAGACAGGTGAGGGTGAGGGATGGGGAGTGGAGACAGGTGAGGGATGGGGAGTGGAGACAGGTGTGGGATGGGAGTGGAGACAGGTGAGGGATGGGGAGTGGAGACAGGTGAGGGATGGGGAGTGGAGACAGGTGAGGGATGGGGAGTGGAGACAGGTGTGGGATGGGGAGTGGAGACAGGTGTGGGATGGGGAGTGGAGACAGGTGAGGGATGGGGAGTGGAGACAGGTGTGGGATGGGGGTGGAGACAGGTGAGGATGGGGAGTGGGAGACAGGTGTGGGATGGGGAGTGGAGACAGGTGTGGGATGGGGAGTGGAGACAGGTGATGGGGATGGGGACAGGTGTGGGATGGGGAGTGGAGACAGGTGTGGGATGGGGAGTGGAGACAGGTGTGGGATGGGGAGTGGAGACAGGTGAGGGATGGGGAGTGGAGACAGGTGAGGGATGGGGAGTGGAGACAGGTGAGGGATGGGGAGTGGACACAGGTGTGGGATGGGGAGTGGAGACAGGTGTGGGATGGGGAGTGGAGACAGGTGAGGGATGGGGAGTGGAGACAGGTGAGGGATGGGGAGTGGAGACAGGTGAGGGATGGGGAGTGGAGACAGGTGAGGGATGGGGAGTGGAGACAGGTGTGGGATGGGGGAGTGGAGACAGGTGTGGGATGGGGAGTGGAGACAGGTGAGGGATGGGGAGTGGAGACAGGTGTGGGATGGGGAGTGGAGACAGGTGAGGATGGGGAGTGGAGACAGGTGTGGGATGGGGAGTGGAGACAGGTGTGGGATGGGGAGTGGAGACAGGTGAGGGATGGGGAGTGGAGACAGGTGAGGGATGGGGAGTGGAGACAGGTGAGGGATGGGGAGTGGAGACAGGTGTGGGATGGGGAGTGGAGACAGGTGAGGGATGGGGAGTGGAGACAGGTGAGGGATGGGGAGTGGAGACAGGTGAGGGATGGGGAGTGGAGACAGGTGAGGGATGGGGAGTGGAGACAGGTGAGGGATGGGGAGTGGAGACAGGTGAGGGATGGGGAGTGGAGACAGGTGTGGGATGGGGAGTGGAGACAGGTGTGGGATGGGGAGTGGATACAGGTGAGGGATGGGGAGTGGAGACAGGTGTGGGATGGGGACAGGTGAGGGATGGGGAGTGGAGACAGGTGTGGGATGGGGAGTGGAGACGGGTGAGGGATGGGGAGTGGAGACAGGTGAGGGATGGGGAGTGGAGACAGGTGTGGGATGGGGAGTGGAGACGGGTGTGGGATGGGGAGTGGAGACAGGTGAGGGATGGGGAGTGGAGACAGGTGAGGGATGGGGAGTGGAGACAGGTGAGGGATGGGGAGACAGGGAGACAGGTGAGGGATGGGGAGTGGAGACAGGTGTGGGATGGGGAGTGGAGACAGGTGTGGGATGGGGAGTGGAGACAGGTGTGGGATGGGGAGTGGAGACAGGTGTGGGATGGGGAGTGGAGACAGGTGATGGGGGGATGAGGGGGGAGTGGAGACAGGTGAGGGATGGGGAGTGGAGACAGGTGAGGGATGGGGAGTGGAGACAGGTGTGGGATGGGGAGTGGAGACAGGTGTGGGATGGGGAGTGTGGGTGGGGAGACAGGTGTGGGATGGGGAGTGGAGACAGGTGAGGGATGGGGAGTGGAGACAGGTGTGGGATGGGGAGTGGAGACAGGTGAGGGATGGGGAGTGGAGACAGGTGTGGGATGGGGAGTGGAGACAGGTGTGGGATGGGGAGTGGAGACAGGTGTGGGATGGGAGTGGAGACAGGTGAGGGATGGGGACAGGTGTGGGATGGGGTGGAGACAGGTGTGGGATGGGGAGTGGAGACAGGTGTGGGATGGGGAGTGGAGACAGGTGTGGGATGGGGAGTGGAGACAGGTGTGGGATGGGGAGTGGAGACAGGTGAGGGATGGGGAGTGGAGACAGGTGAGGGATGGGGAGTGGAGACAGGTGAGGGATGGGGAGTGGAGACAGGTGAGGGATGGGGAGTGGAGACAGGTGTGGGATGGGGAGTGGAGACAGGTGTGGGATGGGGAGTGGAGACAGGTGTGGGATGGGGAGCGGAGACAGGTGTGGGATGGGGAGTGGAGACAGGTGAGGGATGGGGAGTGGAGACAGGTGAGGGATGGGGAGTGGAGACAGGTGTGGGATGGGGAGTGGAGACAGGTGAGGGATGGGGAGTGGAGACAGGTGAGGGATGGGGAGTGGAGACAGGTGAGGGATGGGGAGTGGAGAAAGGTGTGGGATGGGGACAGGTGAGGGATGGGGAGTGGAGACGGGTGTGGGGTGGGAGTGGAGACGGGTGAGGGATGGGGAGTGGAGACGGGTGAGGGATGGGGAGTGGAGACGGGTGTGGGATGGGGAGTGGAGACAGGTGTGGGATGGGGAGTGGAGACAGGTGAGGGATGGGGGTGGAGACAGGTGAGGGATGGGGAGTGGAGACAGGTGAGGGATGGGGAGTGGAGACAGGTGAGGGATGGGGAGTGGAGACAGCTGTGGGATGGGGAGTGGAGACAGGTGTGGGATGGGGAGTGGAGACAGGTGAGGGATGGGGAGTGGAGACAGGTGAGGGATGGGGAGTGGAGACAGGTGAGGGATGGGGAGTGGAGACAGGTGAGGGATGGGGAGTGGAGACAGGTGAGGGATGGGGAGTGGAGACAGGTGTGGGATGGGGAGTGGAGACAGGTGTGGGATGGGGAGTGGAGACAGGTGTGGGATGGGGAGTTGAGACAGGTGTGGGATGGGGAGTGGAGACAGGTGAGGGATGGGGAGTGGAGACAGGTGTGGGATGGGGAGTGGAGACAGGTGAGGGATGGGGAGTGGAGACAGGTGTGGGATGGGGGTGGAGACAGGTGTGGGATGGGGAGTGGAGACAGGTGTGGGATGGGGAGTGGAGACAGGTGAGGGATGGGGACAGGTGTGGGATGGGGAGTGGAGACAGGTGTGGGATGGGGAGTGGAGACAGGTGTGGGATGGGGAGTGGAGACAGGTGTGGGATGGGGAGTGGAGACAGGTGTGGGATGGGGAGTGGAGACAGGTGAGGGATGGGGAGTGGAGACAGGTGAGGGATGGGGAGTGGAGACAGGTGAGGGATGGGGAGGGAGACAGGTGTGGGATGGGGAGGAGACAGGTGTGGGATGGGGAGCGGAGACAGGTGTGGGATGGGGAGCGGAGACAGGTGTGGGATGGGGAGCGGAGACAGGTGAGGGATGGGGAGTGGAGACAGGTGAGGGATGGGGAGTGGAGACAGGTGTGGGATGGGGAGTGGAGACAGGTGAGGGATGGGGAGTGGAGACAGGTGAGGGATGGGGAGTGGAGACAGGTGAGGGATGGGGAGTGGAGAAAGGTGTGGGATGGGGACAGGTGAGGGATGGGGAGTGGAGACAGGTGTGGGATGGGGAGTGGAGACAGGTGAGGGATGGGAGTGGAGACAGGTGAGGGATGGGGAGTGGAGACAGGTGAGGGATGGGGAGTGGAGACAGGTGAGGGATGGGGAGTGGAGACAGGTGAGGGATGGGGAGTGGAGACAGGTGAGGGATGGGGAGTGGAGACAGGTGAGGGTTGGGGAGTGGAGACAGGTGTGGGATGGTAGTGGAGACAGGTGAGGGATGGGGAGTGGAGACAGGTGTGGGATGGGGAGTGGAGACAGGTGTGGGATGGGGAGTGGAGACAGGTGAGGGATGGGGAGTGGAGACAGGTGAGGGATGGGGAGTGTAGACAGGTGAGGGATGGGGAGTGGAGACAGGTGAGGGATGGGGAGTGGAGACAGGTGTGGGATGGGGACAGGTGAGGGATGGGGAGTGGAGACAGGTGAGGGATGGGGAGTGGAGACAGGTGAGGGATGGGGAGTGGAGACAGGTGAGGGTTGGGGAGTGGAGACAGGTGAGGGATGGGGACTGGAGATAGGTGAGGGATGGGGAGTGGAGACAGGTGTGGGATGGGGAGTGGAGACAGGTGTGGGATGGGGAGTGGAGACAGGTGAGGGATGGGGAGTGGAGACAGGTGTGGGATGGGGAGTGGAGACAGGTGAGGGTTGGGGAGTGGAGACAGGTGTGGGATGGGGAGTGGAGACAGGTGTGGGATGGGGAGTGGAGACAGGTGAGGGATGGGGAATGGAGACAGGTGAGGGATGGGGAGTGGAGACAGGTGAGGGATGGGGAGTGGAGACAGGTGAGGGATGGGGAGTGAAGACAGGTGTGGGATATATCCAGTTATAGGTTATAGAGGCTGAACCTCAGCATTAGAATATAGAGGCTGAACCTCAGCATTAGAATATAGAGGCTGAACCTCAGCATTAGAATATAGAGGCTGAACCTCAGCATTAGAATATAGAGGCTGAACCTCAGCATTAGAATATAAAGGCTGAACCTCAGCATTAGAATATAGAGGCTGAACCCCAGTTATAGAATATAGAGTCTGAACCCCAGTTATAGAATATAGAGGCCGAACCCCAGTTATAGAATATAGAGAGTGAACCCCAGTTATAGAATATAGAGTCTGAACCCCAGATATAGAATATAGAGGCTGAACCCCAGTTATAGAATATAGAGGCTGAACCCCAGTTATAGAATACAGAGGCTGAACCTCAGCTTTAGAATATAGAGGCTGAACCCCAGTTATAGAATATAGAGGCTGAACCTCAGCATTAGAATATAGAGGCTGAACCTCAGCTTTAGAATATAGAGGCTGAACCTCAGCATTAGAATATAGAGGCTGAACCTCAGCATTAGAATATAGAGGCTGAATCTCAGCATTAGAATATAGAGGCTGAACCTCAGCATTAGAATATAGAGGCTGAACCTCAGCATTAGAATATAGAGGCTGAACCTCAGCATTAGAATATAGAGACTGAACCTCAGCTTTAGAATATAGAGGCTGAACCTCAGCATTAGAATATAGAGACTGAACCTCAGCATTAGAATATAGAGACTGAACCTCAGCATTAGAATATAGAGGCTGAACCTCAGCATTAGAATATAGAGGCTGAACCTCAGCATTAGAATATAGAGGCTGAACCTCAGCATTAGAATATAGAGGCTGAACCTCAGCATTAGAATATAGAGGCTGAACCTCAGCATTAGAATATAGAGGCTGAACCTCAGCATTAGAATATAGAGGCTGAACCTCAGCATTAGAATATAGAGGCTGAATCTCAGCATTAGAATATAGTCTGAACCCCAGTTATATAATATAAAGCCTGAACCCCAGTTTTTTAATATAGAGGCTGAACCGCAGTTATATAATATAAAGTGTGAACCCCAGTAATAGAATATAGAGACTGAACCCCAGATATAGAATATAGAGGGTGGGTGTTTTGGGGTGTAGTCTGCAAGCTTACCTGCTGTGTGTGTGTGTGTGTGTGTGTGTGTGTGTGTGTGTGTGTGTGTGTGTGTGTGTGTGTGTGTGTGTGTGTGTGTGTGTGTGTGTGTGTGTGTGTGCGTGTGCGTGCGTGCGCGCGCGCGTGCGTGCTTGCGTGCGTGCGTGCGTGGGTACCTGGTATGCGTTGGAGGTGTTTCTCAGGTCAATGCTTGCGATGAGCCAGCTGTCCGAGGGCTTGTCTGCGCTCCACAGTGTGTAGTCAAAGTTGTCTCCGTCCGGTCTGAGGTGCAGCTGCAGGGAGCCGTCTCCAGTAATCTGGTACACCAGCCTCAGACAGCTCCAGTCCAGCAGCTCTAACACTGGGCTCACCAGGACAGCCTTCTCCCTCCCGTCGATGAAGGATGAGTCTGCCGTGATGAAACGCCCTGTGAAGGAATAAATAAATAGTGTAGCTTGATATTGAAGTCGTAAATCATTACTTAATATTATCAAAATATTCAAAATATTTTGGTTTGATACAGAGTCAAAAGGGGATATTACTCTGCTGAGGATGTAGGGGAGGAGGGTGTGTGTGTGTGTGTGTGTGTGTGTGTGTGTGTGTGTGTGTGTGTGTGTGTGAGGTCATGTTGTGTAGTTATACAGTGCATCACCTAGTCTAAACAAAAAGTCAAAAATACCATACAAGCACACCAAAACCTGACATCAGCATACGAAAGAAGCTGACTTCAATCAGAGAGTTAATCAGATCAAATCAGCCATTAAACTCATACAGCATCAAGGACATGGAGTCAAAAACATAAAACTGTTGGTCACCAAACCAAGGAGGACGATGGGAGAAAAAAACCTCTCTGTGCAAAGGGAAAAAGGAGGTCTGACAAAAACCAAAGCAATAGAGTCTGGAAACAAAAAAAACTTAATGACCCTTAGTCACCTTTCCCCTGCACTGCACCGTGGGTGGTAGGGAGGGAGAGAGGAAAGAGAGAGAGACGAGAGACATGATTAAAATCCCATGGCTTAGGATGAAAAATCATCTTCTTCTTTAAACTGTTTAAAGACAGCTAATAGATAACAAGATAAATCTGGCTGGAGAGTCAACTCCTTGGTTAAACCCAAATGTTATTGAGCAATGGCAGACTGTGCATCATAAACCATGAGTATGGACTGGATTCTTCTGTTCTCTGTAGAGGAAGCAGATCAGACAAGCCACATGTTCAATAAGCACCAACTGTAGATAAACAATATGGAGATGGCTGTACGGTACTGCTGTAATGTGTTATAAACAGCAAGTTGGCATGGAGACAGTTGTTGTCTGCTGTATATTATTATAATGGCGTCCGTTACTCTGTCCACTTTTACGACCTGGACGAAACAATATGCTCTGACAGACAGACAGTGGACATGATTCCTTCCAGATACCATGTGGATCATCTCTCTCCCTCGCTGTTCTGTCCTCCCCCCTTTTTCAAAGCCCATCAAAGCCCATCCTTTCCCCTGTTCTTCTCCCTATTTCAACCCCTATCTCTCTCCCTCTCTCCTGTAACCAAAACAATGCTCTTCCCCTGTCCCGCTACCCTCTAATATAACACCAACACTCCTGAGTTAGACTCTTCCCCTGTCCCAAAGACAGTCTCCTAACATCAACACTCCTGAGGTAAGCTCTTCCCCTGTCTCAAAGACAGTCTCCTAACATCAACACTCCTGAGGTAAGCTCTTCCCCTGTCTCAAAGACAGTCTCCTAACCAACACTCCTGATGCAACCCTATTCCCTACAAAGTGCACTACGATTGATTAGGGAATGGGTTGTCATTTGGCACACAGTCTTAGACCCTTCCCCTAACATCAACACTCCTGACTGAGTTATACTGGTCTCCTCAGAAAAGGCCCCAGAGTGATCCTCGAGACTGTAAACAGCTCCACATGTTAAGGCCAAAGAGTAAATGAAGAGATATTGCACTGTGCACTGCAGTGTTCAAGCTGGATAACAGAAGGATGGAATCTCTTGGAATAATAAACATCTTTGGTTTCAGCGCAAAACTTTTCATTTTTTACCGTTTGTCATATTCTAACATCTAAATAAAACAGTTTAAAATATGGAAATAATCAATGGATTGAATGTCTAAATCTTCAAGATAAACACGTCTGTTTGGTTGGCTTGGAGTCTAATCCTAGTCTGTCGGACCAGAGCTGGCTGTGATGGAGGTGATGTGTATAACCCACGTAACATTTACATTTACATTTAAGTCATTTAGCAGACGCTCTTATCCAGAGCGACTTACAAATTGGTGCGTTCACCTTAAGACACCTGCTTATCTACGGACTACAAACGCCACAAAATCATGGTCCCAATATTAGCCATTTTAGCACATAATATTCATACAAAAGTATCTAAAAAGTCACTTGAACATGATGCACGAAAAATGGTAATATCGAAACAATGATTTTGTTGTATTTGCGGCACAAATCACATCCAAATCATGGTACCGATATTAGCATTTTGGCACATCATGTTTGACTCATCTAAGTGACTTTTGCTGGGCTCCACAATACATTTGAGATACTTTAGGATGATTTGGACAAGATGAGCGAGAAATGCTAATATCGCTACCAGGACTTGGATGTGATTTGTGCCACAAATGATAAAACGCTAGTGCTAGGGAAACTAAACCAAAGCATGGGTTGCTGTCAAACCTTGTAAATAGACTGCTTACAGGGTGAGGAAACCAATATGTCATTTAGTAATTTCGGTGAACTATCCATTTAGTACTAATTTTCTGCAGATAAACTGCCTCTGGCCCTGAGCTCCTTAATTACGAGGGTGAGAAAGGTAATTTGTAATGTGATACAAGTGGTACAAGGGAAAGGGGGATACCTAGTCAGTTGTACAACAGAAAGGGGGATACCTAGTCAGTTGTACAACAGAAAGGAAAGGGGGATACCTAGTCAGTTGTACAACAGAAAGGAAAGGGGGATACCTAGTCAGTTGTACAACAGAAAGGAAAGGGGGGATACCTAGTCAGTTGTACAACAGAAAGGGGGATACCTAGTCAGTTGTACAACAGAAAGGGGGAGTCAGTTATACAACAGAAAGGGGGATACCTAGTCAGTTATACAACAGAAAGGGGGATACCTAGTCAGTTATACAACAGAAAGGGGAAAGTCAGTTATACAACAGAAAGGGGGATACCTAGTCAGTTATACAACAGAAAGGGGATACCTAGTCAGTTGTACAACAGAAAGGAAAGGGGATACCTAGTCAGTTATACAACAGAAAGGGGGATACCTAGTCAGTTATACAACAGAAAGGGGATACCTAGTCAGTTGTACAACAGAAAGGGGGGATACCTAGTCAGTTGTACAACAGAAAGGGGGGATACCTAGTCAGTTATACAACAGAAAGGAAAGGGGATACCTAGTCAGTTGTACAACAAAAAGGGGATACCTAGTAGTTATACAACAGAAAGGAAAGGGGATACCTAGTCAGTTGTACAACAGAAAGGGGATACCTAGTCAGTTGTACAACAGAAAGGAAAGGGGGGATACCTAGTCAGTTGTACAACAGAAAGGGGATACCTAGTCAGTTATACAACAGAAAGGGGGATACCTAGTCAGTTATACAACAAAAAGGGGGATATCTAGTCAGTTATACAACAGAAAGGAAAGGGGGATACCTAGTCAGTTGTACAAAAGAAAGGGGGATACCTAGTCAGTTATACAACAGAAAGGAAAGGGGGATACCTAGTCAGTTGTACAACAGAAAGGAAAGGGGGATACCTAGTCAGTTGTACAACAGGAAAGGGGATACCTAGTCAGTTATACAACAGAAAGGGGGATACCTAGTCAGTTGTTATACAAAGAAAGGGGGATACCTAGTCAGTTATACAACAGAAAGGGGGATACCTAGTCAGTTGTACAACAGGAAAGGGGGATAAGTCAGTTGTACAACAGAAAGGAAAGGGGGATTTAGTCAGTTGTACAACAAAAAAAGGGGATACCTAGTCAGTTGTACAACAGAAAGGGGGATACCTAGTCAGTTGTACAACAGAAAGGGGGGATACCTAGTCAGTTGTACAACAGAAAATGGGGGATACCTAGTCAGTTGTACAACAAGTCAGTTGTACAACAGAAAGGGGGATACCTGGTCAGTTGTACAACAGAAAGGGGGATACCTAGTCAGTTGTACAACAGAAAAAGGGGGATACCTAGTCAGTTGTACAACAGAAAGGGGGGTCAGTCAGTTGTACAACAGAAAGGGGGATACCTAGTCAGTTGTACAACAGAAAGGGGGATACCTAGTCAGTTGTACAACAGAAAGAAAGGGGATACCTAGTCAGTTATACAACAAGAAAGGGGGATAAGTCAGTTGAAAGGAAAGGGGGATACCTAGTCAGTTGTACAACAGAAAGGGGGATACCTAGTCAGTTGTACAACAGAAAGAAAGGGGGATACCTAGTCAGTTGTACAACAGAAAGGGGATACCTAGTCAGTTATACAACAGAAAGGGGGATATCTAGTCAGTTGTACAACAGAAAGGATACCTAGTCAGTTGGGGGATACCTAGTCAGTTGTACAACAGAAAGGGGGATACCTAGTCAGTTGTACAACAGAAAAGGGGGATACCTAGTCAGTTGTACAACAGAAAGGGGGATACCTAGTCAGTTATACAACAGAAAGGGGGGATACCTAGTCAGTTGTACAACAGAAAGGAAAGGGGGATACCTTGTCAGTTGTACAACAGAAAGGGGGTACCTAGTCAGTTGTACAACAGAAAGGGGGATACCTAGTCAGTTGTACAACAAAAATGGGGGTACCTAGTCAGTTATACAACAGAAAGGAAAGGGGGATACCTAGTCAGTTGTACAACAGAAAGGAAAGGGGGATACCTAGTCAGTTGTACAACAGAAAGGAAGGGGGGATACCTAGTCAGTTGTACAACAGAAAGGAAAGGGGGATACCTTGTCAGTTGTACAACAGAAAGGGGATACCTAGTCAGTTGTACAACAGAAAGAAAGGGGGATCAGTTGTACAACAGAAATATACCTAGTCAGTTGTACAACAGAAAGGGGGATACCTAGTCAGTTGTACAACAGAAAGGGGATACCTAGTCAGTTGTACAACAGAAAGGAAAGGTTGTACAACAGGGGATACCTAGTCAGTTGTACAACAGAAAGGGGGATAAGGTTATACAACAGAAAGGGGATACCTAGTCAGTTGTACAACAGAAAGGGGGATACCTAGTCAGTTGTACAACAGAAAGGATAAAGGGTACAACAGAAAAAGGGGGATACCTAGTCAGTTGTACAACAGAAAGGGGGAAAGGGGGGGACCTAGTCAGTTGTACAACAGAAAGGGGATACCTAGTCAGTTGTACAACAGAAAGGGGGATACCTAGTCAGTTGTACAACAAAAATGGGGGTACCTAGTCAGTTATACAACAGAAAGGAAAGGGGATACCTAGTCAGTTGTACAACAGAAAGGAAAGGGGGATACCTAGTCAGTTGTACAACAGAAAGGAAAAGGGGATACCTAGTCAGTTGTACAACAGAAAGGGGGATACCTAGTCAGTTGTACAACAGAAAGGGGATACCTAGTCAGTTATACAACAGAAAGGGTCAGTTGTACCTACCTAGTCAGTTGTACAACAGAAAGGGGGATACCTAGTCAGTTATACAACAGAAAGAAAGGGGGATACCTAGTCAGTTGTACAACAAAAATGGGGGTACCTAGTCAGTTATACAACAGAAAGGAAAGGGGATACCTAGTCAGTTGTACAACAGAAAGGAAAGGGGGATACCTAGTCAGTTGTACAACAGAAAGGAAAGGGGGATACCTTGTCAGTTGTACAACAGAAAGGGGGATACCTAGTCAGTTGTACAACAGAAAGGGGGATACCTAGTCAGTTGTACAAAAAAATGGGGGTACCTAGTCAGTTATACAACAGAAAGGAAAGGGGATACCTAGTCAGTTGTACAACAGAAAGGAAAAATACCTAGTCAGTTGTACAACAGAAAGGGGATACCTAGTCAGTTGTACAACAGAAAAAGGGGATACCTAGTCAGTTGTACAACAGAAAAAGGGGGATACCTAGTCAGTTGTACAACAGAAAGGGGGATACCTAGTCAGTTGGGATACCTAGTCAGTTATACAACAGAAAGGGGGATACCTAGTCAGTTGTACAACAGAAAGGGGGATACCTAGTCAGTTGTACAACAGAAAGGAAAGGGGGATACCTAGTCAGTTGTACAACATACCTAGTCAGTTGTACAACAGAAAGGGGGATACCTTGTCAGTTGTACAACAGAAAGGGGGGGGGGATACCTAGTCAGTTGTACAACAGAAAGGGGGATACCTAGTCAGTTATACAACATACCTAAATACAACAGAAAGGGGATACCTAGTCAGTTGTACAACAGAAAGGAAAGGGGGATACCTAGTCAGTTGTACAACAGAAAGGAAAGGGGGATACCTTGTCAGTTGTACAACAGAAAGGGGGATACCTAGTCAGTTGTACAACAGAAAAGGGGGATACCTAGTCAGTTATACAACAGAAAGGGGGATACCTAGTCAGTTGTACAACAGAAAGGGGGATACCTAGTCAGTTGTACAACAGAAAGGGGATACCTAGTCAGTTATACAACAGAAAGGGGGATACCTAGTCAGTTGTACAACAGAAAGGAAAGGGGATACCTAGTCAGTTGTACAACAGAAAGGGGGATAAGTCAGTTGTACAACAGAAAGGGGGGATACCTAGTCAGTTGTACAACAGAAAGGGGGATACCTAGTCAGTTGTACAACAGAAAGGAAAGGGGGATACCTAGTCAGTTGTACAACAGAAAGGGGATAAAGTCAGTTGTACAACAGAAAGGGGATACCTAGTCAGTTGTACAACAGAAAGGGGGATACCTAGTCAGTTGTACAACAGAAAGGGGATACCTAGTCAGTTGTACAACAGAAAGGAAAGGGGGATACCTAGTCAGTTGTACAACAAAAAGGGGGATACCTAGTCAGTTGTACAACAGAAAGGAAGGGGGATACCTAGTCAGTTGTACAACAGAAAGGGGGATACCTAGTCAGTTATACAACAGAAAGGGGGGATACCTAGTCATACCTAGTCAGTTGTACAACAGAAAGGGGATACCTAGTCAGTTGTACAGAAAGGAAAGGGGGATACCTAGTCAGTTGTACAACAGAAAGGGGGATACCTAGTCAGTTGTACAAAGAAAGAAGTCAGTTGTACAACAGAAAGGGGATACCTAGTCAGTACAACAGAAAGGGATACCTAGTCAGTTATACAACAGAAAGTTGTACAACAGAAAGGGGGATACCTAGTCAGTTGTACAACAGAAAGGAAAGGGGGATACCTAGTCAGTTGTACAACAGAAAGGAAAGGGGGATACCTAGTCAGTTGTACAACAGAAAGGGGGATACCTAGTCAGTTGTACAACAGAAAGGGGGATACCTAGTCAGTTGTACAACAGAAAGGGGGATACCTAGTCAGTTGTACAACAGAAAGGGGGGATACCTAGTCAGTTGTACAACAGAAAGGGGGATACCTAGTCAGTTATACAACAGAAAGAAAGGGGATACCTAGTCAGTTGTACAACAGAAAGGGGGATACCTAGTCAGTTGTACAACAGAAAGAAAGGGGGATACCTAGTCAGTTGTACAACAGAAAGGAAAGGGGGATACCTAGTCAGTTGTACAACAGAAAGGAAAGGGGGATACCTAGTCAGTTGTACAACAGAAAGGGGGATACCTAGTCAGTTGTACAACAGGGGGATAAAGTTGTACAACAGAAAGGGGGATACCTAGTCAGTTGTACAACAGAAAGGGGGATAAAGTTATACAACTGAAAGGGGATACCTAGTCAGTTGTACAACAGAAAGGGGGATACCTAGTCAGTTGTACAACAGAAAGGGGATACCTAGTCAGTTGTACAACAGAAAGAAAGGGGGATACCTAGTCAGTTGTACAACAGAAAGGGGATACCTAGTCAGTTATACAACAGAAAGGAAAGGGGGATACCTAGTCAGTTGTACAACAGAAAGGAAAGGGGATACCTAGTCAGTTGTACAACAGAAAGGAAAGGGGGATACCTAGTCAGTTGTACAACAGAAAGGGGGATACCTAGTCAGTTGTACAACAGAAAGGGGGATACCTAGTCAGTTATACAACAGAAAGGAAAGGGGGATACCTAGTCAGTTGTACAACAGAAAGGGGGATACCTAGTCAGTTATACAACAGAAAGGAAAGGGGGATACCTAGTCAGTTGTACAACAGAAAGGAAAGGGGATAGTCAGTTGTACAACAGAAAGGGGGGTCAGTTGTACAACAGAAAGGGGGATACCTAGTCAGTTGTACAACAGAAAGGGGGATACCTAGTCAGTTGTACAACAGAAAGGAAAGGGGATACCTAGTCAGTTGTACAACAAGAAAGGGGGATACCTAGTCAGTTGTACAACAGAAAGGAAAGGGGGATACCTAGTCAGTTGTACAACAAAAATGGGGGTACCTAGTCCAGTTATACAACAGAAAGGAAAGGGGGATACCTAGTCAGTTGTACAACAGAAAGGAAAGGGGGATACCTAGTCAGTTGTACAACAGAAAGGAAAGGGGGATACCTTGTCAGTTGTACAACAGAAAGGGGGTACCTAGTCAGTTGTACAACAGAAAGGGGGATACCTAGTCAGTTGTACAACAGAAAGGAAAGGGGGATACCTAGTCAGTTGTACAACAGAAAGGGGGATACCTAGTCAGTTATACAACAGAAAGGAAAGGGGGATACCTAGTCAGTTGTACAACAAAAAGGGGGATACCTAGTCAGTTATACAACAGAAAGGAAAGGGGGATACCTAGTCAGTTGTACAACAGAAAGGAAAGGGGGATACCTAGTCAGTTGTACAACAGAAAGGAAAAACCTTGTCAGTTGTACAACAGAAAGGGGATACCTAGTCAGTTGTACAACAGGGGGATACCTAGTCAGTTATACAACAGGGGGATACCTAGTCAGTTGTACAACAGAAAGGGGGATACCTAGTCAGTTACAACAAAAAGGGGATACCTAGTCAGTTGTACAACAGAAAGAAAGGGGGATACCTAGTCAGTTGTACAACAGAAAGGGGGGATACCTAGTCAGTTGTACAACAGAAAGGAAAGGGGGATACCTAGTCAGTTGTACAACAGAAAGGAAAGGGGGATACCTTGTCAGTTGTACAACAGAAAGGGGGTACCTAGTCAGTTGTACAACAGAAAGGGGGATACCTAGTCAGTTGTACAACAAAATGGGGGTACCTAGTCAGTTATACAACAGAAAGGAAAGGGGATACCTAGTCAGTTGTACAACAGAAAGAAAGGGGGATACCTAGTCAGTTGTACAACAGAAGGGGGATACCTAGTCAGTTGTACAACAGAAAGGAAAGGGGGATACCTAGTCAGTTGTACAACAGAAAGGGGGATACCTAGTCAGTTGTACAACAGAAAGGGGGATACCTAGTCAGTTGTACAACAAAAGGGGGATACCTAGTCAGTTGTACAACAGAAAGAAAGGGGATACCTAGTCAGTTGTACAACAGAAAGGAAAGGGGGATACCTAGTCAGTTGTACAACAGAAAGGAAAGGGGGATACCTAGTCAGTTGTACAACAGAAAGGGGGTAAGTCAGTTGGGGAAAGGGGGATACCTAGTCAGTTGTACAACAGAAAGGGGGATACCTAGTCAGTTGTACAACAGAAAGAAAGGGGGATACCTAGTCAGTTGTACAACAGAAAGAAAGTTGTACAACAGAAAGGGGATACCTAGTCAGTTGTACAACAGAAAGGGGGATACCTAGTCAGTTGTACAACAGAAAGTTATACAACAGAAAGGGGATACCTAGTCAGTTGTACAACAGAAAGGAAAGGGGATACCTAGTCAGTTGTACAACAGAAAAAGGGGATACCTAGTCAGTTGTACAACAGAAAGGAAAGGGGATACCTAGTCAGTTGTACAACAAAAATGGGGGTACCTTCAGTTATACAACAGAAAGGAAAGGGGGATACCTAGTCAGTTGTACAACAGAAAGGAAAGGGGGATACCTAGTCAGTTGTACAACAGAAAGGAAAGGGGATACCTTGTCAGTTGTACAACAGAAAGGGGGTACCTAGTCAGTTGTACAACAGAAAGGGGGATACCTAGTCAGTTGTACAACAAAAATGGGGGTACCTAGTCAGTTATACAACAGAAAGGAAAGGGGGATACCTAGTCAGTTGTACAACAGAAAAAGGGGGATACCTAGTCAGTTGTACAACAGAAAGGAAAGGGGGATACCTTGTCAGTTGTACAACAGAAAGGGGGTACCTAGTCAGTTGTACAACAGAAAGGGGGATACCTAGTCAGTTATACAACAGAAAGGGGGATACCTAGTCAGTTGTACAACAGAAAGGGGATACCTAGTCAGTTGTACAACAGAAAGGGGGATACCTAGTCAGTTATACAACAGAAAGAAAAGGGGGATACCTAGTCAGTTGTACAACAGAAAGGGGGATACCTAGTCAGTTGTACAACAGAAAGGAAAGGGGGATACCTAGTCAGTTGTACAACAGAAAGGAAAGGGGGATACCTAGTCAGTTGTACAACAGAAAGGGGGGTACCTAGTCAGTTGTACAACAGAAAGGGGGATACCTAGTCAGTTGTACAACAGAAAGGGGGATACCTAGTCAGTTGTACAACAGAAAGGGGGATACCTAGTCAGTTGTACAACAGAAAGATAAAGTTGTACAACAGAAAGGGGATACCTAGTCAGTTGTACAACAGAAAGGGGGATACCTAGTCAGTTGTACAACAGAAAGGGGGATACCTAGTCAGTTGTACAACAGAAAGGGGGGTACCTAGTCAGTTGTACAACAGAAAGGGGGATACCTAGTCAGTTGTACAACAGAAAGGGGGGATACCTAGTCAGTTGTACAACAGAAAGGGGGGATACCTAGTCAGTTATACAACAGAAAGGGGGATACCTAGTCAGTTATACAACAGAAAGGGGGATACCTAGTCAGTTATACAACAGAAAGGGGGGATACCTAGTCAGTTGTACAACAGAAAGGAAAGGGGGATACCTAGTCAGTTGTACAACAGATACCTAAGTTGTACAACAGAAAGGGGATACCTAGTCAGTTGTACAACAGAAAGGGGGAAAGGGGATACCTAGTCAGTTGTACAACAGAAAGGGGGATACCTAGTCAGTTATACAACAGAAAGGGGGATACCTAGTCAGTTATACAACAGAAAGGGGGATATCTAGTCAGTTGTACAACAGAAAGGAAAGGGGGATACCTAGTCAGTTGTACAACAAAAAGGGGGATACCTAGTCAGTTATACAACAGAAAGGAAAGGGGGATACCTAGTCAGTTGTACAACAAAAGGGGGATACCTAGTCAGTTGTACAACAGAAAGGAAAGGGGGATACCTAGTCAGTTGTACAACAGAAAGGAAAGGGGGATACCTAGTCAGTTGTACAACAGAAAGGGGGATACCTAGTCAGTTGTACAACAGAAAGGGGGATACCTAGTCAGTTGTACAACAGAAAGGGGGATACCTAGTCAGTTATACAACAGAAAGAAAAGGGGGATACCTAGTCAGTTGTACAACAGAAAGTTGGAAAGGGGGATACCTAGTCAGTTGTACAACAGAAAGGAAAGGGGGATACCTAGTCAGTTGTACAACAGAAAGGAAAGGGGGATACCTAGTCAGTTGTACAACAAAAAGGGGATACCTAGTCAGTTATACAACAGAAAGGAAAGGGGGATACCTAGTCAGTTGTACAACAGAAAGGAAAGGGGGATACCTAGTCAGTTGTACAACAGAAAGGAAAGGGGGATACCTAGTCAGTTGTACAACAGAAAGGGGGATACCTAGTCAGTTGTACAACAGAAAGGGGGATACCTAGTCAGTTGTACAACAGAAAGGGGGATACCTGGTCAGTTATACAACAGAAAGAAAAGGGGGATACCTAGTCAGTTGTACAACAGAAAGGGGGGATACCTAGTCATTTGTACAACAGAAAGGAAAGGGGGATACCTAGTCAGTTGTACAACAGAAAGGAAAGGGGGATACCTAGTCAGTTGTACAACAGAAAGGGGGATACCTAGTCAGTTGTACAACAGAAAGGGGGATACCTAGTCAGTTGTACAACAGAAAATGGGGATACCTAGTCAGTTATACAACAGAAAGGGGATACCTAGTCAGTTGTACAACAGAAAGGAAAGGGGATACCTAGTCAGTTGTACAACAGAAAGAAAGGGGATACCTAGTCAGTTGTACAACAGAAAGGGGGATAAGTCAGTTGTACAACAGAAAGGGGGATACCTAGTCAGTTGTACAACAGAAAGGGGGATACCTAGTCAGTTGTACAACAGAAAGGAAAGGGGGATACCTAGTCAGTTGTACAACAGAAAGGGGGATACCTAGTCAGTTGTACAACAGAAAGGAAAGGGGATACCTAGTCAGTTGTACAACAAAATGGGGGGGTACCTAGTCAGTTATACAACAGAAAGGAAAGGGGATACCTAGTCAGTTGTACAACAGAAAGGAAAGGGGGATACCTAGTCAGTTGTACAACAGAAAGGAAAGGGGGATACCTTGTCAGTTGTACAACAGAAAGGGGGTACCTAGTCAGTTGTACAACAGAAAGGGGGATACCTAGTCAGTTGTACAACAAAAGGGGGATACCTAGTCAGTTGTACAACAGAAAGGAAAGGGGATACCTAGTCAGTTGTACAACAGAAAGGAAAGGGGATACCTAGTCAGTTGTACAACAGAAAGGAAAGGGGATACCTAGTCAGTTGTACAACAGAAAGGAAAGGGGGATACCTAGTCAGTTGTACAACAGAAAGGAAAGGGGATACCTAGTCAGTTGTACAACAGAAAGAAAGGGGATACCTAGTCAGTTGTACAACAGAAAGATAAGTCAGGAAAGGGGGATACCTAGTCAGTTGTACAACAGGAAAGGATACCTAGTCAGTTGTACAACAGAAAAGGGGATACCTAGTCAGTTGTACAACAGAAAGGGGATACCTAGTCAGTTGTACAACAGAAAGGGGGGATACCTAGTCAGTTGTACAACAGAAAGGGGATACCTAGTCAGTTGTACAACAGGAAAGGGGATACCTAGTCAGTTGTACAACAGAAAGGGGGATACCTAGTCAGTTGTACAACAGAAAGGGGGATAAGTCAGTTGTACAACAGAAAGGGGGATACCTAGTCAGTTGTACAACAGAAAGGAAAGGGGGATACCTAGTCAGTTGTACAACAGAAAGGAAAGGGGATACCTAGTCAGTTGTACAACAGAAAGGAAAGGGGGATACCTTGTCAGTTGTACAACAGAAAGGGGGTACCTAGTCAGTTGTACAACAGAAAGGGGGATACCTAGTCAGTTATACAACAGAAAGGGGGATACCTAGTCAGTTGTACAACAGAAAGGGGGATACCTAGTCAGTTTACAACAGAAAGGGGGATACCTAGTCAGTTATACAACAGAAAGGGGGATACCTAGTCAGTTGTACAACAGAAAGGAAAGGGGATACCTAGTCAGTTGTACAACAGAAAGGGGGATACCTAGTCAGTTGTACAACAGAAAAAGGGGATACCTAGTCAGTTGTACAACAGAAAGGGGGATACCTAGTCAGTTGTACAACAGAAAGGGGGATACCTAGTCAGTTGTACAACAGAAAGGAAAGGGGGATACCTAGTCAGTACAACAGAAAGGGGGATACCTAGTCAGTTGTACAACAGAAAGGGGGGATACCTAGTCAGTTGTCACCTAGTCAGTTGTACAACAGAAAGGGGGGATACCTAGTCAGTTGTACAACAGAAAGGGGGATACCTAGTCAGTTGTACAACAGAAAGGAAAGGGGATACCTAGTCAGTTGTACAACAGAAAGGGGGATACCTAGTCAGTTGTACAACAGGGGGATACCTAGTCAGTTGTACAACAGAAAGGGGATACCTAGTCAGTTATACAACAGAAAGGAAAGGGGGATACCTAGTCAGTTGTACAACAAAAATGGGGGTACCTAGTCAGTTATACAACAGAAAGGAAAGGGGGATACCTAGTCAGTTGTACAACAGAAAGGAAAGGGGGATACCTTGTCAGTTGTACAACAGAAAGGGGGTACCTAGTCAGTTGTACAACAGAAAGGGGGATACCTAGTCAGTTGTACAACAGAAAGGGGGTCAGTTATACAACAGAAAGGGGGATACCTAGTCAGTTGTACAACAGAAAGGGGGATACCTAGTCAGTTGTACAACAGAAAGGGGGATACCTAGTCAGTTGTACAACAGAAAGGGGGATACCTAGTCAGTTGTACAACAGAAAGGAAAGGGGGATACCTAGTCAGTTGTACAACAGAAAGGGGGGTACCTAGTCAGTTGTACAACAGAAAGGGGGATACCTAGTCAGTTGTACAACAGAAAAAGTCAGTTATACAACAGGGGGATACCTAGTCAGTTGTACAACAAAAAGGGGGATACCTAGTCAGTTGTACAACAGAAAGGAAAGGGGGATACCTAGTCAGTTGTACAACAGAAAGGGGGTACCTAGTCAGTTGTACAACAGAAAGGGGGATACCTAGTCAGTTATACAACAGAAAGGGGGGATACCTAGTCAGTTGTACAACAGAAAGGGGGGATACCTAGTCAGTTGTACAACAGAAAGGGGGGATACCTAGTCAGTTGTACAACAGAAAGGGGGATACCTAGTCAGTTGTACAACAGAAAGGGGGATACCTAGTCAGTTATACAACAGAAAGGGGGATATCTAGTCAGTTGTACAACAGAAAGGAAAGGGGGATACCTAGTCAGTTGTACAACAAAAAGGGGGATACCTAGTCAGTTATACAACAGAAAGGAAAGGGGGATACCTAGTCAGTTGTACAACAAAAATGGGGGTACCTAGTCAGTTATACAACAGAAAGGAAAGGGGGATACCTAGTCAGTTGTACAACAGAAAGGAAAGGGGGATACCTAGTCAGTTGTACAACAGAAAGGAAAGGGGGATACCTTGTCAGTTGTACAACAGAAAGGGGGTACCTAGTCAGTTGTACAACAGAAAGGGGGATACCTAGTCAGTTGTACAACAAAAATGGGGGTACCTAGTCAGTTGTACAACAGAAAGGGGGATACCTAGTCAGTTGTACAACAGAAAGGGGGATACCTAGTCAGTTGTACAACAGAAAGGGGGATACCTAGTCAGTTGTACAACAGAAAGGGGGATACCTAGTCAGTTGTACAACAGAAAGGAAAGGGGGATACCTAGTCAGTTGTACAACAGAAAGGGGGATACCTAGTCAGTTGTACAACAGAAAGGGGGATACCTAGTCAGTTGTACAACAGAAAGGAAAGGGGATACCTAGTCAGTTGTACAACAGAAAGGGGATACCTAGTCAGTTTACAACAGAGGAAAGGGGATACCTAGTCAGTTGTACAACTAGTCAGTTGTACAACAGAAAGGAAAGGGGATACCTAGTCAGTTGTACAACAGAAAGGAAAGGGGGATAAGTCAGTTGTACAACAGAAAGGAAAGGGGATACCTAGTCAGTTGTAGTCAGTTGTACAACAGAAAGGGGGATACCTAGTCAGTTATACAACAGAAAAGGGGGATACCTAGTCAGTTGTACAACAAAAAGGGGGATACCTAGTCAGTTGTACAACAGGGGGATACCTAGTCAGTTGTACAACAGAAAGGGGGATACCTAGTCAGTTGTACAACAGAGAGGAAAGGGGATACCTAGTCAGTTGTACAACAGAAAGGAAAGGGGATACCTAGTCAGTTGTACAACAGAAAGGAAAGGGGATACCTAGTCAGTTGTACAACAGAAAGGGGATACCTAGTCAGTTGTACAACAGAAAGGGGGATACCTAGTCAGTTGTACAACAGAAAGGAAAGGGGGGATACCTAGTCAGTTGTACAACAGAAAGGAAAGGGGATACCTAGTCAGTTGTACAACAGAAAGGAAAGGGGGATACCTAGTCAGTTGTACAACAGAAAGGAAAGGGGATACCTAGTCAGTTGTACAACAGAAAGGAAAGGGGGATACCTAGTCAGTTGTACAACAGAAAAAGGGGGATACCTAGTCAGTTGTACAACAAAAAACCTAGTCAGGATACCAGAAAGGGGGATACCTAGTCAGTTGTACAACAGAAAGGGGGATACCTAGTCAGTTGTACAACAGAAAGGGGATACCTAGTCAGTTGTACAACAACAGAAAGGAAAGGGGATACCTAGTCAGTTGTACAACAGAAAGGGGATACCTAGTCAGTTGTACAACAGAAAGGGGGATACCTAGTCAGTTGTACAACAGAAAAAAGGGGATACCTAGTCAGTTGTACAACAGAAAGGGGGGATACCTAGTCAGTTGTACAACAGAAAGGAAGGGGGATACCTAGTCAGTTGTACAACAGAAAAAGGGGGATACCTAGTCAGTTGTACAACAGAAAGGGGGATACCTAGTCAGTTGTACAACAGAAAGGGGGAAAGTCAGTTATACAACAGAAAGGGGGATACCTAGTCAGTTGTACAACAGAAAGGGGATACCTAGTCAGTTGTACAACAGAAAGGAAAGGGGATACCTAGTCAGTTGTACAACAGAAAGGAAAGGGGGATACCTAGTCAGTTGTACAACAGAAAGGGGATACCTAGTCAGTTGTACAACAGAAAGGGGATACCTAGTCAGTTATACAACAAAGGGGATACCTAGTCAGTTGTACAACAGAAAGGGGGATACCTAGTCAGTCAGTTATACAACAGAAAAGGGGATACAGTTGTACAGAAAGGGGGATACCTAGTCAGTTGTACAACAGAAAGGGGGATACCTAGTCAGTTGTACAACAGAGGAAGGGGGATACCTAGTCAGTTGTACAACAGAAAGGAAAGGGGGATACCTTGTCAGTTGTACAACAGAAAGGGTACCTAGTCAGTTGTACAACAGAAAGGGGGATACCTAGTCAGTTGTACAACAAAAAAGGGGATACCTAGTCAGTTATACAACAGAAAGGAAAGGGGATACCTAGTCAGTTGTACAACAGAAAAAGGGGATACCTAGTCAGTTGTACAACAGAAAGGAAAGGGGATACCTAGTCAGTTGTACAACAGAAAGGGGTACCTAGTCAGTTGTACAACAGAAAGGGGGATACCTAGTCAGTTGTACAACAGAAAGGGGGATACAACAGTACAACAGAAAGGGGATACCTAGTCAGTTGTACAACAGAAAGGGGGATACCTAGTCAGTTATACAACAGAAAAGGGGATACCTAGTCAGTTGTACAACAGAAAAGGGGATACCTAGTCAGTTGTACAACAGAAAGGGGGATACCTAGTCAGTTGTACAACAGGGGATACCTAGTCAGTTGTACAACAGAAAGGGGATACCTAGTCAGTTGTACAACAGAAAGGGGGATACCTAGTCAGTTGTACAACAGAAAGGAAAGGGGGATACCTAGTCAGTTGTACAACAGAAAGGAAAGGGGATACCTAGTCAGTTGTACAACAGAAAGGGGGATACCTAGTCAGTTGTACAACAGAAAAGGGGATACCTAGTCAGTTATACAACAGAAAGGGGGATACCTAGTCAGTTGTACAACAGAAAGGGGATACCTAGTCAGTTGTACAACAGAAAGGGGGATACCTAGTCAGTTGTACAACAGAAAGGGGGATACCTAGTCAGTTGTACAACAGAAAGGGGATACCTAGTCAGTTGTACAACAGAAAGGGGGGATACCTAGTCAGTTGTACAACAGAAAAGTCAGTTGTACAACAGAAAGGGGGATACCTAGTCAGTTGTACAACAGAAAGGAAAGGGGGATACCTAGTCAGTTGTACAACAGAAAGGAAAGGGGGATACCTAGTCAGTTGTACAACAACAGAAAGAAAGGGGGATACCTAGTCAGTTGTACAACAGAAAGGGGGATACCTAGTCAGTTGTACAACAAAAGGGGGATACCTAGTCAGTTAAAGGGGGATACCTAGTCAGTTGTACAACAAAAATGGGGATACCTAGTCAGTTATACAACAGAAAGGAAAGGGGGATACCTAGTCAGTTGTACAACAGAAAGGAAAGGGGGATACCTAGTCAGTTGTACAACAGAAAGAAAGGGGGGAAAGGGGGATACCTAGTCAGTTGTACAACAGAAAGGAAAGGGGATACCTAGTCAGTTGTACAACAGAAAGGAAAGGGGGATACCTAGTCAGTTGTACAACAGAAGGGGGATACCTAGTCAGTTGTACAACAGAAAGGGGATAAAGTTATACAACAGAAAGGGGGATACCTAGTCAGTTGTACAACAAAAGAAAGGGGATACCTAGTCAGTTGTACAACAGAAAGGAAAGGGGGATACCTAGTCAGTTGTACAACAGAAAGGGGATACCTAGTCAGTTGTACAACAGAAAGGAAAGGGGATACCTAGTCAGTTGTACAACAGAAAGGGGGAAAGTCAGTTGGAAAGGGGGATACCTAGTCAGTTGTACAACAGAAAGAAAGGGGGATACCTAGTCAGTTGTACAACAGAAAGGAAAGGGGATACCTAGTCAGTTGTACAACAGAAGGGGGATACCTAGTCAGTTGTACAACAGAAAGGGGGGATACCTAGTCAGTTGTACAACAGAAAGGGGATACCTAGTCAGTTGTACAACAGAAAGGGGGGATACCTAGTCAGTTGTACAACAGAAAGGGGGATACCTAGTCAGTTGTACAACAGAAAGGGGGATACCTAGTCAGTTGTACAACAGAAAGGGGATACCTAGTCAGTTGTACAACAGAAAGGAAGGGGATACCTAGTCAGTTGTACAACAGAAAGGAAAGGGGATACCTAGTCAGTTTGATACAACAGTTGTACAAGGAAAGGGGATACCTAGTCAGTTGTACAACAGAAAGTTGGAAAGGGGGATACCTAGTCAGTTGTACAACAGAAAAAGGGGGATACCTAGTCAGTTATACAACAGAAAGGAAAGGGGGATACCTAGTCAGTTGTACAACAAAAAGGGGGATACCTAGTCAGTTATACAACAGAAAGGGGGGATACCTAGTCAGTTGTACAACAGAAAGGAAAGGGGATACCTAGTCAGTTGTACAACAGAAAGGAAAAGGGGATACCTTGTCAGTTGTACAACAGAAAGGGGATACCTAGTCAGTTGTACAACAGAAAGGGGGATACCTAGTCAGTTGTACAACAAAAAGGGGGGATACCTAGTCAGTTATACAACAGAAAGGAAAGGGGATACCTAGTCAGTTGTACAACAGAAAGGAAAGGGGATACCTAGTCAGTTGTACAACAGAAAGGAAAGGGGATACCTAGTCAGTTGTACAACAGAAAGGGGGTACCTAGTCAGTTGTACAACAGAAAGGGGATACCTAGTCAGTTGTACAACAGAAAGGGGGATACCTAGTCAGTTGTACAACAGTCAGTTGTACAACAGAAAGGGGATACCTAGTCAGTTATACAACAGAAAGGGGGATACCTAGTCAGTTGTACAACAGAAAGGAAAGGGGGATACCTAGTCAGTTGTACAACAGAAAGGAAGGGGGATACCTAGTCAGTTGTACAACAGAAAGGAAAGGGGATACCTAGTCAGTTGTACAACAGAAAGGGGGGATACCTAGTCAGTTGTACAACAGAAAGGGATACCTAGTCAGTTATACAACAGAAAGGGGGATACCTAGTCAGTTGTACAACAGAAAGAAAGGGGGATACCTAGTCAGTTGTACAACAGAAAGGGGGATACCTAGTCAGTTGTACAACAGAAAAAGGGGGATACCTAGTCAGTTGTACAACAGAAAGGGGATACCTAGTCAGTTGTACAACAGAAAGGAAAGGGGGATACCTAGTCAGTTGTACAACAGAAAGATAAGTCAGTTGTACAACAGAAAGGGGATACCTAGTCAGTTGTACAACAGAAAGGGGGATACCTAGTCAGTTGTACAACAGAAAGGAAAGGGGGATACCTAGTCAGTTGTACAACAGAAAAATACAACAGAAAGGGGGATACCTAGTCAGTTATACAACAGAAAGGAAAGGGGGATACCTAGTCAGTTGTACAACAGAAAGGAAAGGGGGATACCTAGTCAGTTGTACAACAGAAAGGAAGTCAGAACAGAAAGGGGATACCTAGTCAGTTGTACAACAGAAAGGGGATACCTAGTCAGTTGTACAACAGAAAGGGGATACCTAGTCAGTTATACAACAGAAAAAGGGGATACCTAGTCAGTTGTACAACAGAAAGGGGGATACCTAGTCAGTTATACAACAGAAAGGGGATACCTAGTCAGTTGTACAACAAAAGAAAGGGGATACCTAGTCAGTTATACAACAGAAAGGAAAGGGGATACCTAGTCAGTTGTACAACAGAAAGGAAAGGGGGATACCTAGTCAGTTATACAACAGAAAGGAAAGGGGATACCTAGTCAGTTGTACAACAGAAAGGAAAGGGGATACCTAGTCAGTTGTACAACAGAAAGGAAAGGGGATACCTAGTCAGTTGTACAACAGAAAGGGGGATACCTAGTCAGTTGTACAACAGAAAGGGGATACCTAGTCAGTTGTACAACAGAAAGGGGGATACCTAGTCAGTTGTACAACAGAAAGGGGATACCTAGTCAGTTGTACAACAGAAAGGGGGATACCTAGTCAGTTGTACAACAGAAAGGAAAGGGGATACCTAGTCAGTTGTACAACAGAAAGGAAGGGGATACCTAGTCAGTTGTACAACAGAAAGGGGGTACCTAGTCAGTTGTACAACAGAAAGGGGATACCTAGTCAGTTGTACAACAGAAAGGGGATACCTAGTCAGTTGTACAACAGAAAGAAAGGGGGATACCTAGTCAGGGGGATACCTAGTCAGTTGTACAACAGAAAGAAAGGGGGATACCTAGTCAGTTGTACAACAGAAAGGGGGATACCTAGTCAGTTGTACAACAGAAAGGGGGATAAGTCAGTTGTACAACAGGGATACCTAGTCAGTTGTACAACAGAAAGGAAAGGGGATACCTAGTCAGTTGTACAACAGAAAGGGGATACCTAGTCAGTTGTACAACAGAAAGGAAAGGGGGATACCTAGTCAGTTGTACAACAAAAATGGGGATACCTAGTCAGTTGTACAACAGAAAGGAAAAGGGGATACCTAGTCAGTTGTACAACAGAAAGGAAAGGGGATACCTAGTCAGTTGTACAACAGAAAGGGGGATAGGGTACAACAGAAAGGGGGATACCTAGTCAGTTGTACAACAGAAAGGGGATACCTAGTCAGTTGTACAACAGAAAGGGGGATATCTAGTCTAGTCAGGGGATACCTAGTCAGTTGTACAACAGAAAGGGGGATACCTAGTCAGTTGTACAACAGAAAGGAAAGGGGGATACCTAGTCAGTTGTACAACAAAAGGGGATACCTAGTCAGTTATACAACAGAAAGGAAAGGGGATACCTAGTCAGTTGTACAACAGAAAGGAAAGGGGGATACCTAGTCAGTTGTACAACAGAAAGGAAAGGGGATACCTAGTCAGTTGTACAACAGAAAGGGGGGATACCTAGTCAGTTGTACAACAGAAAGGGGATACCTAGTCAGTTATACAACAGAAAGGGGATACCTAGTCAGTTGTACAACAGAAAGGGGATACCTAGTCAGTTGTACAACAGAAAGGGGATACCTAGTCAGTTATACAACAGAAAGGAAAGGGGATACCTAGTCAGTTGTACAACAGAAAGGAAAGGGGGATACCTAGTCAGTTGTACAACAGAAAGGAAAGGGGATACCTAGTCAGTTGTACAACAGAAAGGGGATACCTAGTCAGTTGTACAACAGAAAGGGGGATACCTAGTCAGTTGTACAACAAAATGGGGATACCTAGTCAGTTATACAACAGAAAGGAAAGGGGATACCTAGTCAGTTGTACAACAGAAAGGAAAGGGGGATACCTAGTCAGTTGTACAACAGAAAGGAAAGGGGATACCTTGTCAGTTGTACAACAGAAAGAAGGGGATACCTAGTCAGTTTGATACAACAGTTATACAACAGAAAGGGGGATACCTAGTCAGTTGTACAACAGAAAGGGGGATACCTAGTCAGTTGTACAACAGAAAAGGGGATAAGTCAGTTATACAACAGAAAGGAAAGGGGATACCTAGTCAGTTGTACAACAGAAAGGGGGGATACCTAGTCAGTTGTACAACAGAAGGGGGATACCTAGTCAGTTGTACAACAGAAAGGGGATACCTAGTCAGTTGTACAACAGAAAGGAAGGGGATCTAGTCAGTTGTACAACAGAAAGGGGGGATACCTAGTCAGTTGTTATACCAAGTTGACAACAGAAAGGGGATACCTAGTCAGTTGTACAACAGAAAGGGGGATACCTAGTCAGTTATACAACAAAAGAAAAGGGGATACCTAGTCAGTTGTACAACAGAAAGGACAACGGGGATACCTAGTCAGTTGTACAACAGAAAGGGGGGATACCTAGTCAGTTGTTGTACAACAGAAAGGGGATACCTAGTCAGTTGTACAACAGAAAAGGGGATACCTAGTCAGTTGTACAACAGAAAAAGGGGATACCTAGTCAGTTGTACAACAGAAAGGAAAGGGGATACCTAGTCAGTTGTACAACAGAAAGGAAAGGGGATACCTAGTCAGTTATACAACAGAAAGGGGATAAGTCAGTTGTACAACAGAAAGGGGGATACCTAGTCAGTTGTACAACAGAAAGATACCTAGTCAGTTATACAACAGGGGGATACCTAGTCAGTTGTACAACAGAAAGGGGATACCTAGTCAGTTGTACAACAAGTCAGTACAACAGAAAGGGGATACCTAGTCAGTTGTACAACAGAAAGGGGATACCTAGTCAGTTGTACAACAGAAAGGAAAGGGGATACCTAGTCAGTTGTACAACAGAAAAAGGGGGATACCTAGTCAGTTATACAACAGAAAGGGGATACCTAGTCAGTTGTACAACAGAAAGGAAAGGGGGATACCTAGTCAGTTGTACAACAGAAAAAAGGGGATACCTAGTCAGTTGTACAACAGAAAGGAAAAGGGGATACCTAGTCAGTTGTACAACAAAAAGGGGATACCTAGTCAGTTGTACAACAGAAAGGGGATACCTAGTCAGTTGTACAACAGAAAAGGGGGATACCTAGTCAGTTGTACAACAGAAAGGAAAGGGGATACCTAGTCAGTTGTACAACAGAAAGGAAAGGGGATACCTAGTCAGTTGTACAACAGAAAAGGGGGATAGTCAGTTGTACAACAGAAAGGAAAGGGGGATACCTAGTCAGTTGTACAACAGAAAGGGGGATACCTAGTCAGTTGTACAACAGAAAGGGGATACCTAGTCAGTTGTACAACAAAAAGGGGATACCTAGTCAGTTATACAACAGAAAGGAAAGGGGATACCTAGTCAGTTGTACAACAGAAAGGAAAGGGGATACCTAGTCAGTTGTACAACAGAAAAAAGGGGATACCTAGTCAGTTGTACAACAGAAAGGGGATACCTAGTCAGTTGTACAACAAAAATGGGGATACCTAGTCAGTTATACAACAGAAAGTTGTACAACAGAAAGGGGGATACCTAGTCAGTTGTACAACAGAAAGGAAAGGGGGATACCTAGTCAGTTGTACAACAGAAAAAGGGGATAAGTCAGTTGAAAGAAAGGGGGATACCTAGTCAGTTGTACAACAGAAAGGGGGATACCTAGTCAGTTGTACAACAGAAAGGGGATACCTAGTCAGTTATACAACAGAAAGGGGGATACCTAGTCAGTTGTACAACAGAAAGGAAAGGGGGATACCTAGTCAGTTGTACAACAAAAGGGGGATACCTAGTCAGTTGTACAACAGAAAGGAAAGGGGGATACCTAGTCAGTTGTACAACAGAAAGGGGGGATACCTAGTCAGTTATACAACAGAAAGGAAGGGGGATACCTAGTCAGTTGTACAACAGAAAGGAAAGGGGATACCTAGTCAGTTGTACAACAGAAAGGAAAGGGGATACCTAGTCAGTTGTACAACAGAAAGGAAGGGGATACCTAGTCAGTTGTACAACAGAAAGGGGATACCTAGTCAGTTGTACAACAGAAAGGGGATACCTAGTCAAGGGGATACCTAGTCAGTTGTACAACAACAGAAAGGGGATACCTAGTCAGTTGTACAACAGAAAGGGGGATACCTAGTCAGTTATACAACAGAAAGGGGATACCTAGTCAGTTGTACAACAGAAAGGGGGGATACCTAGTCAGTTGTACAACAGAAAGAAAAGGGGATACCTAGTCAGTTGTACAACAGAAAGGAAAGGGGATACCTAGTCAGTTGTACAACAGAAAGGGGGATACCTAGTCAGTTGTACAACAGAAAGGAAAGGGGATACCTAGTCAGTTGTACAACAGAAAGGAAAGGGGATACCTAGTCAGTTGTACAACAGAAAGGAAAGGGGGATACCTAGTCAACAGAAAGGGGATACCTAGTCAGTTGTACAACAGAAAGGGGGATACCTAGTCAGTTGTACAACAGAAAGGAAAGGGGGATAAGTCAGTTGGAAAAAGGGGGATACCTAGTCAGTTGTACAACAGAAAGGGGATACCTAGTCAGTTTACAACAACAGAAAGGGGGATACCTAGTCAGTTGTACAACAGAAAAAGGGGATACCTAGTCAGTTGTACAACAGAAAGGGGATACCTAGTCAGTTGTACAACAGAAAGGGGGATACCTAGTCAGTTGTACAACAGAAAGGGGGGATACCTAGTCAGTTGTACAACAGAAAGGGGATACCTAGTCAGTTATACAACAGATAAGTCAGTTGTACAACAGAAAGGGGGATACCTAGTCAGTTGTACAACAGAAAGGAAAGGGGATACCTAGTCAGTTGTACAACAGAAAGGAAAGGGGATACCTAGTCAGTTGTACAACAGAAAGGAAAGGGGATACCTAGTCAGTTGTACAACAGAAAGGAAAGGGGATACCTAGTCAGTTGTACAACAGAAAGGGGGATACCTAGTCAGTTGTACAACAGAAAGGGGGATACCTAGTCAGTTGTACAACAGAAAGGGGGATACCTAGTCAGTTGTACAACAGAAAGGGGGATACCTAGTCAGTTATACAACAGAAAGGGGGATACCTAGTCAGTTGTACAACAGAAAGGAAAGGGGATACCTAGTCAGTTGTACAAAAAAAGGGGATACCTAGTCAGTTGTACAACAGAAAGGAAAGGGGGATACCTAGTCAGTTGTACAACAGAAAAAGGGGGATACCTAGTCAGTTATACAACAGAAAGGAAGGGGATACCTAGTCAGTTGTACAACAGAAAGGAAGGGGGATACCTAGTCAGTTGTACAACAGAAAGGAAAGGGGATACCTAGTCAGTTGTACAACAGAAAGGGGATACCTAGTCAGTTGTACAAAGAAAGGGGATACCTAGTCAGTTGTACAACAGAAAGGGGGATACCTAGTCAGTTGTACAACAGAAAAGGAAAGGGGGATACCTAGTCAGTTGTACAACAGAAAGGAAAGGGGGATACCTAGTCAGTTGTACAACAGAAAGGAAAGGGGATACCTAGTCAGTTGTACAACAGAAAAGGGGGATACCTTGTCAGTTGTACAACAGAAAGGGGTACCTAGTCAGTTGTACAACAGAAAGGGGATACCTAGTCAGTTGTACAACAAAAAAGGGGGATACCTAGTCAGTTGTACAACAGAAAGGAAAGGGGGATACCTAGTCAGTTGTACAACAGAAAGGAAAGGGGGATACCTAGTCAGTTGTACAACAGAAAGGAAAGGGGGATACCTTGTCAGTTGTACAACAGAAAGGGGGTACCTAGTCAGTTGTACAACAGAAAGGGGGATACCTAGTCAGTTATACAACAGAAAGAAAGGGGATACCTAGTCAGTTGTACAACAGAAAGGAAAGGGGATACCTAGTCAGTTGTACAACAAAAAGGGGATACCTAGTCAGTTATACAACAGAAAGGAAAGGGGGATACCTAGTCAGTTGTACAACAAAAAGGGGGATACCTAGTCAGTTATACAACAGAAAGGAAAGGGGGATACCTAGTCAGTTGTACAACAGAAAGGAAAGGGGATACCTAGTCAGTTGTACAACAGAAAGGGGATACCTAGTCAGTTGTACAACAGAAAGGGGGATACCTAGTCAGTTGTACAACAGAAAGGGGGATACCTAGTCAGTTGTACAACAGAAAGGAAAGGGGATACCTAGTCAGTTGTACAACAAAAAAGGGGATACCTAGTCAGTTATACAACAGAAAGGAAAGGGGGATACCTACCTAGTCAGTTGTACAACAAAAGGAAAGGGGGATACCTAGTCAGTTGTACAACAGAAAGGAAAGGGGGATACCTAGTCAGTTGTACAACAGAAAGGAAAGGGGGATACCTAGTCAGTTGTACAACAGAAAGGAAAGGGGATACCTAGTCAGTTGTACAACAGAAAGGGGATACCTAGTCAGTTGTACAACAAAAGGGGATACCTAGTCAGTTGTACAACAGAAAGGGGGATACCTAGTCAGTTGATACCTAGTCAGTTGTACAGTCAGTTGTACAAAGAAAGGGGGATACCTAGTCAGTTGTACAACAGAAAGGAAAGGGGATACCTAGTCAGTTGTACAACAGAAAAAAGGGGATACCTAGTCAGTTGTACAAAGAAAGGGGATACCTAGTCAGTTGTACAACAAGAAAGGGGGTACCTAGTCAGTTATACAACAGAAAGGAAAGGGGATACCTAGTCAGTTGTACAACAGAAAGGAAAGGGGATACCTAGTCAGTTGTACAACAGAAAGGAAAGGGGATACCTAGTCAGTTGTACAACAGAAAGGGGATACCTAGTCAGTTGTACAACAGAAAGGGGATACCTAGTCAGTTGTACAACAGAAAGGGGGATACCTAGTCAGTTGTACAACAGAAAGGAAAGGGGGATACCTAGTCAGTTGTACAACAAAAATGGGGATACCTAGTCAGTTATACAACAGAAAGGAAAGGGGATACCTAGTCAGTTGTACAACAAAAATGGGGTACCTAGTCAGTTATACAACAGAAAGGAAAGGGGATACCTAGTCAGTTGTACAACAGAAAGGAAAGGGGGATACCTAGTCAGTTGTACAACAGAAAGGAAAGGGGATACCTTGTCAGTTGTACAACAGAAAGGGGATACCTAGTCAGTTGTACAACAGAAAGGGGATACCTAGTCAGTTGTAAAGGGGGATACCTAGTCAGTTGTACAACAGAAAGGGGATACCTAGTCAGTTATACAACAGAAAGGAAAGGGGATACCTAGTCAGTTGATACCTACAACAGAAAGGAAAGGGGATACCTAGTCAGTTGTACAACAGAAAGGAAAGGGGGATACCTAGTCAGTTGTACAACAGAAAGGAAAGGGGATACCTAGTCAGTTGTACAACAGAAAGGGGATACCTAGTCAGTTGTACAACAGAAAGGGGGATACCTAGTCAGTTGTACAACAGAAAAAGGGGGATACCTAGTCAGTTGTACAACAGAAAGGGGGATACCTAGTCAGTTGTACAACAGAAAGGGGGATACCTAGTCAGTTGTACAACAGAAAGAAAAGGGGAAAGTTGTACAACAGAAAGGGGGATACCTAGTCAGTTGTACAACAGAAAGAAAGGGGATACCTAGTCAGTTGTACAACAGAACAGAAAGGGGATACCTAGTCAGTTGTACAACAGAAAGAGGATAAAGTCAGTTGTACAACAGAAAGGGGGATACCTAGTCAGTTGTACAACAGAAAGGGGATACCTAGTCAGTTGTACAACAGAAAGGAAAGGGGATACCTAGTCAGTTGTACAACAGAAAGGAAAGGGGATACCTAGTCAGTTGTACAACAGAAAGGGGATACCTAGTCAGTTGTACAACAGGGGGATACCTAGTCAGTTATACAACAGAAAGGAAGGGGATACCTAGTCAGTTGTACAACAGAAAGGGGGATACCTAGTCAGTTGTACAACAGAAAAAGGGGATACCTAGTCAGTTGTACAACAGAAAGGGGATACCTAGTCAGTTGTACAACAGAAAGGATACCTAGTCAGTTGTACAACAGAAAGGGGATACCTAGTCAGTTGTACAACAGAAAGGAAAGGGGATACCTAGTCAGTTGTACAACAGAAAGGAAAGGGGATACCTAGTCAGTTGTACAACAGAAAGGGGGATACCTAGTCAGTTGTACAACAGAAAGGGGATACCTAGTCAGTTGTACAACAGAAAGGGGGGATACCTAGTCAGTTGTACAACAGAAAGGGGGATACCTAGTCAGTTATACAACAGAAAGGGGGATACCTAGTCAGTTGTACAACAGAAAGGGGGGATACCTAGTCAGTTTACAACAGAAAGGGGATACTAGTCAGTTGTACAACAGAAAGGAAAGGGGGATACCTAGTCAGTTGTACAACAAAAGGGGGATACCTAGTCAGTTGTACAACAGAAAGGAAAGGGGGATACCTAGTCAGTTGTACAACAAAAATGGGGGATACCTAGTCAGTTATACAACAGAAAGGAAAGGGGATACCTAGTCAGTTGTACAACAGAAAGGAAAGGGGATACCTAGTCAGTTGTACAACAGAAAGGAAAGGGGGATACCTTGTCAGTTGTACAACAGAAAGGGGATACCTAGTCAGTTGTACAACAGAAAGGGGATACCTAGTCAGTTGTACAACAGAAAGGGGGATACCTAGTCAGTTATACAACAGAAAGGAAAGGGGGATACCTAGTCAGTTGTACAACAGAAAGGAAAGGGGATACCTAGTCAGTTGTACAACAGAAAGGAAGGGGGATACCTAGTCAGTTGTACAACAGAAAGGGGGATACCTAGTCAGTTGTACAACAGAAAGGGGATACCTAGTCAGTTGTACAACAGAAAGAAAGGGGGATACCTAGTCAGTTGTACAACAAAAGGGGATACCTAGTCAGTTGTACAACAGAAAGAAAGGGGATACCTAGTCAGTTGTACAACAGAAAGGAAAGGGGGATACCTAGTCAGTTGTACAACAGAAAGGAAAGGGGGGGATACCTAGTCAGTTGTACAACAGAAAGGGGATACCTAGTCAGTTATACAACAGAAAGGGGGATACCTAGTCAGTTGTACAACAGAAAGGAAAGGGGATACCTAGTCAGTTGTACAACAAAAAGGGGGATACCTAGTCAGTTATACAACAGAAAGGAAAGGGGGATAGGGGGATACCTAGTCAGTTGTACAACAGAAAGGAAAGGGGGATACCTAGTCAGTTGTACAACAGAAAGGAAAGGGGGATACCTAGTCAGTTGTACAACAGAAAGGGGGATACCTAGTCAGTTGTACAACAGAAAGGGGGATACCTAGTCAGTTATACAACAGAAGGGGGATACCTAGTCAGTTGTACAACAGAAAGGAAAGGGGATACCTAGTCAGTTGTACAACAAAAAAGGGGGATACCTAGTCAGTTATACAACAGAAAGGAAAGGGGGATACCTAGTCAGTTGTACAACAAAAATGGGGGTACCTAGTCAGTTATACAACAGAAAGGAAAGGGGGATACCTAGTCAGTTGTACAACAGAAAGGAAAGGGGATACCTAGTCAGTTGTACAACAGAAAGGAAAGGGGGATACCTAGTCAGTTGTACAACAGAAGGGGGTACCTAGTCAGTTGTACAACAGAAAGGGGGATACCTAGTCAGTTATACAACAGAAAGGGGATACCTAGTCAGTTGTACAACAGAAAGGGGGGATACCTAGTCAGTTGTACAACAAAAGGAATGGTCAGATACAACCTAGTCAGTTGTACAACAGAAAGGGGGGATACCTAGTCATTTGTACAACAGAAAGGAAAGGGGGATACCTAGTCAGTTGTACAACAGAAAGGAAAGGGGGATACCTAGTCAGTTGTACAACAGAAAGGGGATACCTAGTCAGTTGTACAACAGAAAGGGGGATACCTAGTCAGTTGTACAACAGAAAGGGGGGTACCTAGTCAGTTATACAACAGAAAGGAAAGGGGGATACCTAGTCAGTTGTACAACAGAAAGGAAAGGGGATACCTAGTCAGTTGTACAACAGAAAGGAAAAGGGGATACCTAGTCAGTTGTACAACAGAAAGGGGATACCTAGTCAGTTGTACAACAGAAAGGGGGATACCTAGTCAGTTATACAACAGAAAGGATACCTAGTCAGGGGGTTGTCAACAACAGAAAGGGGATACCTAGTCAGTTGTACAACAGAAAGGAAAGGGGGGGATACCTAGTCAGTTGTACAACAGAAAGGGGGGATACCTAGTCAGTTGTACAACAGAAAGGAAAGGGGATACCTAGTCAGTTGTACAACAGAAAGGAAAGGGGATACCTAGTCAGTTGTACAACAGAAAGGGGGATACCTAGTCAGTTATACAACAGAAAGGGGGATACCTAGTCAGTTGTACAACAGAAAGGGGGGAAGTTGTACAACAGAAAGGGGGATACCTAGTCAGTTGTACAACAGAAAGGGATAAGTCAGTTATACAACAGAAAGGAAGGGGGATACCTAGTCAGTTGTACAACAGAAAGGGGGATACCTAGTCAGTTATACAACAGAAAGGAAAGGGGATACCTAGTCAGTTGTACAACAGGAAAGGGGATACCTAGTCAGTTGTACAACAGAAAGGAAAGGGGGATACCTAGTCAGTTGTACAACAGAAAGGGGGATACCTAGTCAGTTGTACAACAGAAAGGGGGACCTAGTCAGTTGTACAACAGAAAGGAAAGGGGGATACCTAGTCAGAAAGTACCTAGTCATACAACAGAAAGGGGATACCTAGTCAGTTGTACAACAGAAAGGGGATACCTAGTCAGTTGTACAACAGAAAGGGGGATACCTAGTCAGTTGTACAACAGAAAGGAAAGGGGATACCTAGTCAGTTGTACAACAGAAAGAAAGGGGGATACCTAGTCAGTTGTACAACATAAGTCAGTTGTACAACAGAAAGGGGGATACCTAGTCAGTTGTACAACAAAAGGGGATACCTAGTCAGTTATACAACAGAAAGGAAAGGGGGATACCTAGTCAGTTGTACAACAGAAAGGGGGGATACCTAGTCAGTTGTACAACAGAAAGGGGGATACCTAGTCAGTTGTACAACAGAAAAGGGTAAAGGGGGATACCTAGTCAGTTGTACAACAAAAAGGGGATACCTAGTCAGTTGTACAACAGAAAGGAAAGGGGGATACCTAGTCAGTTGTACAACAGAAAGGGGGATACCTAGTCAGTTATACAACAGAAAGGAAAGGGGATACCTAGTCAGTTGTACAACAAAATGGGGATACCTAGTCAGTTGTACAACAGAAAGAAAGGGGGATACCTAGTCAGTTGTACAACAGAAAAAGGGGATACCTAGTCAGTTGTACAACAGAAAAGGGGGATACCTAGTCAGTTGTACAACAGAAAGGGGATACCTAGTCAGTTATACAACAGAAGGGGATACCTAGTCAGTTGTACAACAGAAAGGGGGATACCTAGTCAGTTGTACAACAGAAAGGAAAGGGGGATACCTAGTCAGTTGTACAACAGAAAGGAAAGGGGATACCTAGTCAGTTGTACAACAGAAAGGGGGATACCTAGTCAGTTTGTACAACAGAAAGGAAAGGGGATACCTAGTCAGTTGTACAACAGAAAGGGGGATACCTAGTCAGTTGTACAACAGAAAGGAAAGGGGATACCTAGTCAGTTGTACAACAGAAAGGGGATACCTAGTCAGTTGTACAACAGAAAGGGGGATACCTAGTCAGTTGTACAACAGAAAGGAAGGGGATACCTAGTCAGTTGTACAACAGAAAGGGGGGATACCTAGTCAGTTGTACAACAGAAAGGGGGATACCTAGTCAGTTATACAACAGAAAGGTTGTACAAAGAAGGGGATACCTAGTCAGTTGTACAACAGAAAGAAGGGGATACCTAGTCAGTTGTACAACAGAAAGGGGGATACCTAGTCAGTTATACAACAGAAAGGAAAGGGGGATACCTAGTCAGTTGTACAACAGAAAGGGGGATACCTAGTCAGTTGTACAACAGAAAGGAAAGGGGATACCTAGTCAGTTGTACAACAGAAAGGAAGGGGATACCTAGTCAGTTGTACAACAGAAAGGAAAGGGGATACCTAGTCAGTTGTACAACAGAAAGGGGATACCTAGTCAGTTGTACAACAAAGGAAAGGGGGATACCTAGTCAGTTGTACAACAGAAGGGGGGATACCTAGTCAGTTGTACAACAGGGGGGAAGTTGTACAACAGAAAAAGGGGATACCTAGTCAGTTGTACAACAGAAAGGGGATACCTAGTCAGTTGTACAACAGAAAGGGGATACCTAGTCAGTTGTACAACAGAAAGGAAAGGGGATACCTAGTCAGTTGTACAACAAAAGGAAAGGGGATACCTAGTCAGTTGTACAACAGAAAGGAAAGGGGGATACCTAGTCAGTTGTACAACAAAAATGGGGATACCTAGTCAGTTATACAACAGAAAGGAAAGGGGATACCTAGTCAGTTGTACAACAGAAAGGAAAGGGGATACCTAGTCAGTTGTACAACAGAAAGGAAAGGGGATACCTTGTCAGTTGATACCTAGTCAGTTGTACAACAGAAAGGGGATACCTAGTCAGTTGTACAACAAAAATGGGGGATACCTAGTCAGTTATACAACAGAAAGGAAAGGGGATACCTAGTCAGTTGTACAACAGAAAGGGGGATACCTAGTCAGTTGTACAACAGAAAGGAAAGGGGGATACCTAGTCAGTTGTACAACAGAAAGGGGGATACCTAGTCAGTTGTACAACAGAAAGGGGGATACCTAGTCAGTTGTACAACAGAAAGGGGAAGTCAGTTGTACAACAGAAAGGGGGATACCTAGTCAGTTGTACAACAGAAAGGGGGATACCTAGTCAGTTGTACAACAGAAAGGAAAGGGGGTCAGTTGTACAACAGAAAGGGGGATACCTAGTCAGTTGTACAACAGAAAGGAAAGGGGATACCTAGTCAGTTGTACAACAGAAAGGAAGGGGATACCTAGTCAGTTGGGATACCTAGTCAGTTGTACAAAAAAGAAAGGGGGATACCTAGTCAGTTATACAACAGAAAGGGGGGATACCTAGTCAGTTGTACAACAGAAAGGAAAGGGGATACCTAGTCAGTTGTACAACAGAAGGAAAGGGGATACCTAGTCAGTTATACAACAGAAAAAGGGGATACCTAGTCAGTTGTACAACAGAAAGGGGATACCTAGTCAGTTGTACAACAGAAAGGGGGGATACCTAGTCAGTTGTACAACAAAAAGGGGGATACCTAGTCAGTTGTACAACAGAAGGGGGAGTTGTACAACAGAAAGGGATACCTAGTCAGTTGTACAACAGGGGGGAGTCAGGTACAACAGGGGATACCTAGTCAGTTGTACAACAGAGAAAGGGGATACCTAGTCAGTTGTACAACAGAAAGGGGATACCTAGTCAGTTGTACAACAAAATGGGGATACCTAGTCAGTTATACAACAGAAAGGAAAGGGGATACCTAGTCAGTTGTACAACAGAAAGGAAAGGGGGATACCTAGTCAGTTATACAACAGAAAGGAAAGGGGGATACCTAGTCAGTTGTACAACAGAAAGTTGGAAAGAAAGGGGGATACCTAGTCAGTTGTACAACAGAAAGGGGGATACCTAGTCAGTTATACAACAGAAAGGGGGATACCTAGTCAGTTGTACAACAGAAAGGAAAGGGGATACCTAGTCAGTTGTACAACAAAAGGGGGGATACCTAGTCAGTTATACAACAGAAAGGGGGATACCTAGTCAGTTGTACAACAGAAAGGGGGATACCTAGTCAGTTATACAACAGAAAGAAAGGGGGATACCTAGTCAGTTGTACAACAGAAAGGGGGATACCTAGTCAGTTGTACAACAGAAAGGAAAGGGGATACCTAGTCAGTTGTACAACAGAAAGGAAAGGGGGATACCTAGTCAGTTGTACAACAGAAAGGGGGGATACCTAGTCAGTTGTACAACAGAAAGGGGATACCTAGTCAGTTGTACAACAGAAAGGGGGATACCTAGTCAGTTGTACAACAGAAAGAAAGGGGATACCTAGTCAGTTGTACAACAGTTGGGGATACCTAGTCAGTTGTACAACAGAAAGGGGATACCTAGTCAGTTGTACAACAGAAAGAAAGGGGGATACCTAGTCAGTTGTACAACAGAAAGGGGGATACCTAGTCAGTTGTACAACAGAAAGGAAAGGGGATACCTAGTCAGTTGTACAACAGAAAGGGGATACCTAGTCAGTTGTACAACAGAAAGGAAAGGGGGATACCTAGTCAGTTGTACAACAGAAAGGGGATACCTAGTCAGTTGTACAACAGAAAGGGGGATACCTAGTCAGTTGTACAACAGAAAGGGGGATACCTAGTCAGTTGTACAACAGAAAGGGGATACCTAGTCAGTTGTACAACAGAAAGGGGGATACCTAGTCAGTTGTACAACAGAAAGGAAAGGGGATACCTAGTCAGTTGTACAACAGAAAGGAAAGGGGGGATACCTAGTCAGTTGTACAACAGAAAGGGGATACCTAGTCAGTTGTACAACAGAAAGGGGGATAAGGGGATACCTAGTCAGTTGTACAACAGAAAGGGGGATACCTAGTCAGTTATACAACAGAAAGGGGGATATCTAGTCAGTTGTACAACAGAAAGGAAAGGGGGATACCTAGTCAGTTGTACAACAGAAAGGGGGATACCTAGTCAGTTATACAACAGAAAGGAAAGGGGATACCTAGTCAGTTGTACAACAAAAGGGGGGATACCCTAGTCAGTTGTACAACAGAAAGGAAAGGGGATACCTAGTCAGTTGTACAACAGAAAGGAAAGGGGGGATACCTAGTCAGTTGTACAACAGAAAGGAAAGGGGATACCTTGTCAGTTGTACAACAGAAAGGGGGATACCTAGTCAGTTGTACAACAGAAAGGGGATACCTAGTCAGTACAACAAAAGGGGGATACCTAGTCAGTTATACAACAGAAAGGAAAGGGGGATACCTAGTCAGTTGTACAACAGAAAGGAAAGGGGGATACCTAGTCAGTTGTACAACAGAAAGGAAAGGGGGATACCTAGTCAGTTGTACAACAGAAAGGGGGATACCTAGTCAGTTGTACAACAGAAAGGGGGATACCTAGTCAGTTATACAACAGAAAGGGGGATACCTAGTCAGTTGTACAACAGAAAGGGGGATACCTAGTCAGTTGTACAACAGAAAGGGGGATACCTAGTCAGTTATACAACAGAAAGAAAGGGGGATACCTAGTCAGTTTACAACAGAAAGGGGGATAAGTCAGTTGTACAACAGAAAGAAAGGGGGATACCTAGTCAGTTGTACAACAGGAAAGGGGGATACCTAGTCAGTTGTACAACAGAAACAGATACCTAGTCAGTTGTACAACAGAAAGGGGGATACCTAGTCAGTTGTACAACAGAAAGGGGGATACCTAGTCAGTTGTACAACAGAAAGGGGGGATACCTAGTCAGTTGTACAACAGAAAGGGGGATACCTAGTCAGTTGTACAACAGAAAGGGGGATACCTAGTCAGTTGTACAACAGAAAGGGGGATACCTAGTCAGTTGTACAACAGAAAGGGGGGATACCTAGTCAGTTGTACAACAGAAAGGAAAGGGGATACCTAGTCAGTTGTACAACAGAAAGGGGGATACCTAGTCAGTTGTACAACAGAAAGGGGGATACCTAGTCAGTTGTACAACAGAAAGGAAAGGGGGATACCTAGTCAGTTGTACAACAGAAAGAAGGGGATACCTAGTCAGTTGTACAACAGAAAGGGGGATACCTAGTCAGTTGTACAACAGAAAGGAAAGGGGGATACCTAGTCAGTTGTACAACAGAAAGGAAAGGGGATACCTAGTCAGTTGTCAGAAAGGGGGGATACCTAGTCAGTTGTACAACAGAAAAGGATACCTAGTCAGTTGTACAACAGAAAGGGGGATACCTAGTCAGTTGTACAACAGAAAGGGGATACCTAGTCAGTTGTACAACAGAAAGGGGGATACCTAGTCAGTTATACAACAGAAAGGGGATACCTAGTCAGTTGTACAACAGAAAGGGGGATACCTAGTCAGTTGTACAACAGAAAGGAAAGGGGATACCTAGTCAGTTGTACAACAAAAGGGGGATACCTAGTCAGTTATACAACAGAAAGGAAAGGGGGATACCTAGTCAGTTGTACAACAAAAATGGGATACCTAGTCAGTTATACAACAGAAAGGGGGGATACCTAGTCAGTTGTACAACAGAAAGGAAAGGGGATACCTAGTCAGTTGTACAACAGAAAGGAAAGGGGGATACCTAGTCAGTTGTACAACAAAAGGGGGATACCTAGTCAGTTGTACAACAGAAAGGGGATACAGTCAGTTATACAACAGAAAGGGGGATACCTAGTCAGTTGTACAACAGAAAGGGGATACATAGTCAGTTATACAACAGAAAGAAAGGGGGATACCTAGTCAGTTGTACAACAGAAAGGAAGGGGATACCTAGTCAGTTGTACAACAGAAAGGAAAGGGGGATACCTAGTCAGTTGTACAACAGAAAGGGGGGTACCTAGTCAGTTGTACAACAGAAAGGGGGATACCTAGTCAGTTGTACAACAGAAAGGGGGATACCTAGTCAGTTGTACAACAGAAAGGGGGGATACCTAGTCAGTTATACAACAGAAAGGGGGATACCTAGTCAGTTGTACAACAGAAAGGAAAGGGGGATACCTAGTCAGTTGTACAACAGAAAGGAAAGGGGGATACCTAGTCAGTTATACAACAGAAAGGAAAGGGGGATACCTAGTCAGTTGTACAACAGAAAGGAAAGGGGGATACCTAGTCAGTTGTACAACAGAAAGGGGGATACCTAGTCAGTTGTACAACAGAAAGGGGGATACCTAGTCAGTTATACAACAGAAAGGGGGATATCTAGTCAGTTGTACAACAGAAAGGAAAGGGGGATACGTAGTCAGTTGTACAACAAAAAGGGGGATACCTAGTCAGTTATACAACAGAAAGGAAAGGGGGATAACTAGTCAGTTGTACAACAGAAAGGGGGATACCTAGTCAGTTATACAACAGAAAGGAAAGGGGGATACCTAGTCAGTTGTACAACAAAAATGGGGGTACCTAGTCAGTTATACAACAGAAAGGAAAGGAGGATACCTAGTCAGTTGTACAACAGAAAGGAAAGGGGGATACCTTGTCAGTTGTACAACAGAAAGGGGGTACCTAGTCAGTTGTACAACAGAAAGGGGGATACCTAGTCAGTTGTACAACAGAAAGGGGGATACCTGGTCAGTTATACAACAGAAAGAAAAGGGAGACACCTAGTCAGTTGTACAACAGAAAGGGGAAAGTCAGTTGTACAACAGGGGATACCTAGTCATTTGTACAACAGAAAGGAAAGGGGATACCTAGTCAGTTGTACAACAGAAAGGAAAGGGGGATACCTAGTCAGTTGTACAACAGAAAGGGGGATACCTAGTCAGTTGTACAACAGAAAGGGGGATACCTAGTCAGTTGTACAACAGAAAGGGGGATACCTAGTCAGTTATACAACAGAAAGGGGATACCTAGTCAGTTGTACAACAGAAAGGGGATACCTAGTCAGTTGTACAACAGAAAGGGGGATACCTAGTCAGTACAACAGAAAGGGGGATACCTAGTCAGTTGTACAACAGAAAGGGGGATACCTAGTCAGTTGTACAACAGAAAGGAAAGGGGGATACCTAGTCAGTTGTACAACAGAAAGGAAAGGGGGATACCTAGTCAGTTGTACAACAGAAAGGGGGGTACCTAGTCAGTTGTACAACAGAAAGGGGGATACCTAGTCAGTTGTACAACAGAAAGGGGGGATACCTAGTCAGTTGTACAACAGAAAATAAAATACAACAGAAAGGGGGATATCTAGTCAGTTGTACAACAGAAAGGAAAGGGGGATACCTAGTCAGTTGTACAACAAAAAGGGGGATACCTAGTCAGTTATACAACAGAAAGGAAAGGGGGATACCTAGTCAGTTGTACAACAAAAATGGGGGTACCTAGTCAGTTATACAACAGAAAGGGGGATACCTAGTCAGTTGTACAACAGAAAGGAAAGGGGGATACCTAGTCAGTTGTACAACAGAAAGGAAAGGGGGATACCTTGTCAGTTGTACAACAGAAAGGGGGTACCTAGTCAGTTGTACAACAGAAAGGGGGATACCTAGTCAGTTGTACAACAAAAATGGGGGTACCTAGTCAGTTATACAACAGAAAGGAAAGGGGATACCTAGTCAGTTGTACAACAGAAAGGAAATGGGGATACCTAGTCAGTTGTACAACAGAAAGGAAAGGGGGATACCTAGTCAGTTGTACAACAGAAAGGGGGAAAGTTGTACAACAGAAAGGGGATACCTAGTCAGTTGTACAACAGAAAGGGGGAAGTCAGTTGTACAACAGAAGGGGATACCTAGTCAGTTGTACAACAGAAAGGGGATACCTAGTCAGTTATACAACAGAAAGGGGGATACCTAGTCAGTTGTACAACAGAAAGGGGGGGATACCTAGTCAGTTGTACAACAGAAAAAAGGGGATACCTAGTCAGTTGTACAACAGAAAGGAAAGGGGATACCTAGTCAGTTGTACAACAGAAAGGGGGATACCTAGTCAGTTGTACAACAGAAAGGATACCTAGTCAGTTGTACAACAGAAAGGAGGATACCTAGTCAGTTGTACAACAGAAGGAAAGGGGATACCTAGTCAGTTGTACAACAGAAAGGGGGATACCTAGTCAGTTATACAACAGAAAGAAAGGGGATACCTAGTCAGTTGTACAACAGAAAGGAAAGGGGATACCTAGTCAGTTGTACAACAGAAAGGAAAGGGGATACCTAGTCAGTTGTACAACAGAAAGGGGGGATACCTAGTCAGGTACAACAGAAAGGAAAGGGGGATACCTAGTCAGTTGTACAACAGAAAAAGGGGATACCTAGTCAGTTGTACAACAGAAAGGGGATACCTAGTCAGTTGTACAACAGAAAGGGGGATACCTAGTCAGTTATACAACAGAAAGGGGATACCTAGTCAGTTGTACAACAGAAAGGAAAGGGGGATACCTAGTCAGTTGTACAACAAAAGGGGATACCTAGTCAGTTATACAACAGAAAGGGGGATACCTAGTCAGTTGTACAACAAAAAGGGGTACCTAGTCAGTTATACAACAGAAAGGAAAGGGGGATACCTAGTCAGTTGTACAACAGAAAGGAAAGGGGATACCTAGTCAGTTGTACAACAGAAAGGAAAGGGGGATACCTTGTCAGTTGTACAACAGAAAGGGGGATACCTAGTCAGTTGTACAACAGAAAGGGGATACCTAGTCAGTTGTACAACAGAAAGAAAGGGGGATACCTAGTCAGTTATACAACAGAAAGGGGATACCTAGTCAGTTGTACAACAGAAAGGAAAGGGGATACCTAGTCAGTTGTACAACAGGAAAGGGGGATACCTAGTCAGTTGTACAACAGAAAGGGGATACCTAGTCAGTTGTACAACAGAAAGAAGGGGATACCTAGTCAGTTATACAACAGAAAGAAAGGGGATACCTAGTCAGTTGTACAACAGAAAGGAAAGGGGGATACCTAGTCAGTTGTACAACAAAAAGGAAAGGGGATACCTAGTCAGTTGTACAACAGAAAGGTACCTAGTCAGTTGTACAACAGAAAGGAAAGGGGATACCTAGTCAGTTGTACAACAGAAAGGAAAGGGGGATACCTAGTCAGTTATACAACAGAAAGGAAAGGGGATACCTAGTCAGTTGTACAACAAAAAGGGTACCTAGGGTTATACAACAGAAAGGAAAGGGGATACCTAGTCAGTTGTACAACAGAAAGGAAAGGGGATACCTAGTCAGTTGTACAACAGAAAGGAAAGGGGATACCTAGTCAGTTGTACAACAGAAAAAGTTGTACAACAGAAAGGGGGATACCTAGTCAGTTGTACAACAAAAATGGGGTACCTAGTCAGTTATACAACAGAAAGGAAAGGGGGATACCTAGTCAGTTGTACAACAGAAAGGAAAGGGGATACCTAGTCAGTTGTACAACAGAAAGGAAAGGGGTCATACAACAGAAAGGGGTTAGTCAGTTGTACAACAGAAAAGGGGATACCTAGTCAGTTGTACAACAGAAAGGGGGATACCTAGTCAGTTGTACAACAGAAAGGGGATACCTAGTCAGTTGTACAACAGAAAGAAAGGGGATACCTAGTCAGTTGTACAACAGAAAGGAAAGGGGATACCTAGTCAGTTGTACAACAGAAAGGAAAGGGGGATACCTAGTCAGTTGTACAACAGAAAGGAAAGGGGATACCTAGTCAGTTGTACAACAGAAAGGGGGATACCTAGTCAGTTTGTACAGTTGTACAACAGAAAGGGGATACCTAGTCAGTTGTACAACAGAAAGGAAAGGGGGATACCTAGTCAGTTGTACAACAGAAAGGGGGATACCTAGTCAGTTATACAACAGAAAGGGGGATACCTAGTCAGTTATACAACAGAAAGGGGGATATCTAGTCAGTTGTACAACAGAAAGGAAAGGGGGATACCTAGTCAGTTGTACAACAAAAATGGGGATACCTAGTCAGTTATACAACAGAAAGGAAAGGGGGATACCTAGTCAGTTGTACAACAAAAATGGGGGTACCTAGTCAGTTATACAACAGAAAGGAAAGGGGGATACCTAGTCAGTTGTACAACAGAAAGGAAAGGGGGATACCTAGTCAGTTGTACAACAGAAAGGAAAGGGGGATACCTTGTCAGTTGTACAACAGAAAGGGGGTACCTAGTCAGTTGTACAACAGAAAGGGGGATACCTAGTCAGTTGTACAACAAAGGGGATACCTAGTCAGTTATACAACAGAAAGGAAAAGGGGATACCTAGTCAGTTGTACAACAGAAAGGGGGATACCTAGTCAGTTGTACAACAGAAAGGAAAGGGGATACCTAGTCAGTTGTACAACAGAAAGGAAAGGGGGATACCTAGTCAGTTGTACAACAGAAAGGAAAGGGGATACCTAGTCAGTTGTACAACAGAAAGGAAAGGGGATACCTAGTCAGTTGTACAACAGAAAGGAAAGGGGATACCTAGTCAGTTGTACAACAGAAAGGGGATACCTAGTCAGTTGTACAACAGAAGGGGATACCTAGTCAGTTGGATACCTAGTCAGTTGTACAACAGAAAAGGGGGATACCTAGTCAGTTGTACAACAGAAAGGGGGGTACCTAGTCAGTTGTACAACAGAAAGGGGGATACCTAGTCAGTTGTACAACAGAAAGGGGGGATACCTAGTCAGTTGTACAACAGAAAGGGGGGATACCTAGTCAGTTATACAACAGAAAGGGGGGATACAACAGAAAGGGGGACCTAGTCAGTTGTACAACAGAAAGGAAAGGGGGATACCTAGTCAGTTGTACAACAAAAAGGGGGATACCTAGTCAGTTATACAACAGAAAGGAAAGGGGGATACCTAGTCAGTTGTACAACAAAAATGGGGGTACCTAGTCAGTTATACAACAGAAAGGAAAGGGGGATACCTAGTCAGTTGTACAACAGAAAGGAAAGGGGATACCTAGTCAGTTGTACAACAGAAAGGAAAGGGGATACCTAGTCAGTTGTACAACAGAAAGGGGGATACCTAGTCAGTTGTACAACAGAAAGGGGGATACCTAGTCAGTTGTACAACAGAAAGGGGGATACCTAGTCAGTTGTACAACAGAAAGGGGGATACATGGTCAGTTATACAACAGAAAGAAAAGGGGGATACCTAGTCAGTTGTACAACAGAAAGGAAAGGGGGATACCTAGTCAGTTGTACAACAGAAAGGAAAGGGGATACCTAGTCAGTTGTACAACAGAAAAGGAAGGGGATACCTAGTCAGTTGTACAACAGAAAGGGGGATACCTAGTCAGTCAGAAAGTACCTAGTCAGTTATACAACAGAAAGGGGATACCTAGTCAGTTGTACAACAGAAAGGGGGATACCTAGTCAGTTGTACAACAGAAAGGAAAGGGGGATACCTAGTCAGTTGTACAACAGAAAGGAAAGGGGGATACCTAGTCAGTTATACAACAGAAAGGAAAGGGGGATACCTAGTCAGTTGTACAACAGAAAGGGGATACCTAGTCAGTTGTACAACAGAAAGGGGGATACCTAGTCAGTTGTACAACAGAAAAGGATACCTAGTCAGTTGTACAACAGAAGAAGGGGGGGATACCTAGTCAGTTGTACAACAGAAAGGAAAGGGGGATACCTAGTCAGTTGTACAACAAAAAGGGGATACCTAGTCAGTTATACAACAGAAAGGAAAGGGGATACCTAGTCAGTTGTACAACAGAAAGGGGATACCTAGTCAGTTATACAACAGAAGGAAGGGGGATACCTAGTCAGTTGTACAACAAAAAGGGGATACCTAGTCAGTTATACAACAGAAAGGAAAGGGGATACCTAGTCAGTTGTACAACAAAAGGAAAGGGGGATACCTAGTCAGTTGTACAACAGAAAGGGGGTACCTAGTCAGTTGTACAAAAGGGGATACCTAGTCAGTTGTACAACAGAAAGGGGGATACCTAGTCAGTTGTACAACAGAAAAGGTGGATACCTAGTCAGTTGGGATACCTAGTCAGTTGTACAACAGAAAAGGGGATACCTAGTCAGTTGTACAACAGAAAGGAAAGGGGGATACCTAGTCAGTTGTACAACAGAAAGGGGGATACCTAGTCAGTTGTACAACAGAAAGGGGATACCTAGTCAGTTGTACAACAGAAAGGGGGGATACCTAGTCAGTTGTACAACAGAAAGGATACCTAGTCAGTTATACAACAGAAAGGGGATACCTAGTCAGTTGTACAACAGAAAGGAAAGGGGATACCTAGTCAGTTGTACAACAGAAGTCAGTTGTACAACAGAAGGGGATACCTAGTCAGTTATACAACAGAAAGAAAGGGGATACCTAGTCAGTTGTACAACAGAAAGGAAAGGGGGATACCTAGTCAGTTGTACAACAGAAAGGAAAGGGGATACCTAGTCAGTTGTACAACAGAAGAAAGTCAGTTGTACAACAGAAAGGGGGATACCTAGTCAGTTGTACAACAGAAAGGGGGGATACCTAGTCAGTTGAACAACAGAAAGGGGATACCTAGTCAGTTATACAACAGAAAGGGGATACCTAGTCAGTTGTACAACAGAAAGGAAAGGGGGATACCTAGTCAGTTGTACAACAAAAAGGGGGATACCTAGTCAGTTATACAACAGAAAGGAAAGGGGATACCTAGTCAGTTGTACAACAAAAATGGGGGATACCTAGTCAGTTATACAACAGAAAGGAAAGGGGGATACCTAGTCAGTTGTACAACAGAAAGGGGGATACCTAGTCAGTTGTACAACAAAAAGGGGATACCTTGTCAGTTGTACAACAGAAAAGGGGATACCAACAGTTGTACAACAGAAAGGGGGATACCTAGTCAGTTGTAAAACAAAAATGGGGGTACCTAGTCAGTTATACAACAGAAAGGAAAGGGGGATACCTAGTCAGTTGTACAACAGAAAGGAAAGGGGGATACCTAGTCAGTTGTACAACAGAAAGGAAAGGGGGATACCTTGTCAGTTGTACAACAGAAAGGGGGTACCTAGTCAGTTGTACAACAGAAAGGGGGATACCTAGTCAGTTATACAACAGAAAGGGGGATACCTAGTCAGTTGTACAACAGAACGGGGGATACCTAGTCAGTTGTACAACAGAAAGGGGGATACCTGGTCAGTTATACAACAGAAAGAAAAGGGGGATACCTGGTCAGTTGTACAACAGAAAGGGGGGATACCTAGTCATTTGTACAACAGAAAGGAAAGGGGGATACCTAGTCAGTTGTACAACAGAAAGGAAAGGGGGATACCTTGTCAGTTGTACAACAGAAAGGGGGATAAGTCAGTTGTACAACAGAAAGGGGATACCTAGTCAGTTGTACAACAGAAAGGGGGGATACCTAGTCAGTTGTACAACAGAAAGGGGGATACCTAGTCAGTTGTACAACAGTTTATACAACAGAAAGGGGATACCTAGTCAGTTGTACAACAGAAAGGGGGATACCTAGTCAGTTGTACAACAGAAAGGAAAGGGGGGATACCTAGTCAGTTGTACAACAGAAAGGAAAGGGGGGATACCTAGTCAGTTGTACAACAGAAAGGGGGTACCTAGTCAGTTGTACAACAGAAAGGGGGATACCTAGTCAGTTGTACAACAGAAAGGGGATACCTAGTCAGTTGTACAACAGAAAGGGGGATACCTCAGTTATACAACAGAAAGGGGGATACCTAGTCAGTTATACAACAGAAAGGGGGATACCTAGTCAGAAAGAAAGGGGGATATCTAGTCAGTTGTACAACAGAAAGGAAAGGGGATACCTAGTCAGTTGTACAACAAAAAGGGGATACCTAGTCAGTTATACAACAGAAAGGAAAGGGGATACCTAGTCAGTTGTACAACAAAAATGGGGTACCTAGTCAGTTATACAACAGAAAGGAAAGGGGGATACCTAGTCAGTTGTACAACAGAAAGGAAAGGGGGATACCTAGTCAGTTGTACAACAGAAAGGAAAGGGGATACCTAGTCAGTTGTACAACAAAAGGGGGATACCTAGTCAGTTGTACAACAGAAAGGGGGATACCTAGTCAGTTGTACAACAGAAAGGGGATACCTAGTCAGTTGTACAACAGAAAGGGGGGATACCTGGTCAGTTATACAACAGAAAGAAAGGGGATACCTAGTCAGTTGTACAACAGGAAATTTGTACAACAGAAAGGAGGGGGGATACCTAGTCAGTTGTACAACAGAAAGGAAAGGGGATACCTAGTCAGTTGTACAACAGAAAGGGGTACCTAGTCAGTTGTACAACAGAATGGGGTACCTAGTCAGTTATACAACAGAAAGGAAAGGGGATACCTAGTCAGTTGTACAACAGAAAGGAAAGGGGGATACCTAGTCAGTTGTACAACAGAAAGGGGGGATACCTTGTCAGTTGTACAACAGGGGGTACCTAGTCAGTTGTACAACAGAAAGGGGATACCTAGTCAGTTGTACAACAAAAGGGGGATACCTAGTCAGTTATACAACAGAAAGGAAAGGGGATACCTAGTCAGTTGTACAACAAAAATGGGGGTACCTAGTCAGTTATACAACAGAAAGGAAAGGGGATACCTAGTCAGTTGTACAACAGAAAGGAAAGGGGATACCTAGTCAGTTGTACAACAGAAAGGAAAGGGGGATACCTTGTCAGTTGTACAACAGAAAGGGGATACCTAGTCAGTTGTACAACAGAAAGGGGGATACCTAGTCAGTTGTACAAAAAAATGGGGGGATACCTAGTCAGTTATACAACAGAAAGGAAAGGGGATACCTAGTCAGTTGTACAACAGAAAGGAAAGGGGATACCTAGTCAGTTGTACAACAGAAAGGAAAGGGGATACCTAGTCAGTTGTACAACAGAAAGGAAAGGGGATACCTTGTCAGTTGTACAACAGAAGGGGTACCTAGTCAGTTGTACAACAGAAAGGGGGATACCTAGTCAGTTATACAACAGAAAGGGGATACCTAGTCAGTTGTACAACAGAAAGGGGATACCTAGTCAGTTGTACAACAGAAAGGGGGGATACCTAGTCAGTTGTACAACAGAAAGGGGGGATACCTAGTCAGTTGTACAACAGAAAGGAAAGGGGGATACCTAGTCAGTTGTACAACAGAAAGGAAAGGGGGATACCTAGTCAGTTGTGGTACCTAGTCAGTTGTACAACAGAAAGGGGGATACCTAGTCAGTTGTACAACAGAAAGGGGGGATACCTAGTCAGTTGTACAACAGAAAGGGGGGATACCTAGTCAGTTATACAACAGAAAGGGGATACCTAGTCAGTTATACAACAGAAAGGGGATACCTAGTCAGTTATACAACAGAAAGGGGGATATCTAGTCAGTTGTACAACAGAAAGGAAAGGGGATACCTAGTCAGTTGTACAACAAAAGGGGATACCTAGTCAGTTATACAACAGAAAGGAAAGGGGGATACCTAGTCAGTTGTACAACAAAAATGGGGGTACCTAGTCAGTTATACAACAGAAAGGAAAGGGGGATACCTAGTCAGTTGTACAACAGAAAGGAAAGGGGGATACCTAGTCAGTTGTACAACAGAAAGGAAAGGGGGATACCTTGTCAGTTGTACAACAGAAAGGGGGTACCTAGTCAGTTGTACAACAGAAAGGGGGATACCTAGTCAGTTATACAACAGAAAGGGGGATACCTAGTCAGTTGTACAACAGAAAGGGGGATACCTGGTCAGTTATACAACAGAAAGAAAAGGGTGATACCTAGTCAGTTGTACAACAGAAAGGGGGATACCTAGTCAGTTGTACAACAACAGAAAGGGGGATACCTAGTCAGTTGTACAACAGAAAGGAAAGGGGATACCTAGTCAGTTGTACAACAGAAAGGGGGATACCTAGTCAGTTGTACAACAGAAAGGGGGATACCTAGTCAGTTGTACAACACCTAGTCAGTTATACAACAGAAAGGAAAGGGGGATACCTAGTCAGTTGTACAACAGAAAGGAAAGGGGGATACCTAGTCAGTTGTACAACAAAAAGGGGGATACCTTGTCAGTTGTACAACAGAAAGGAAAGGGGGATACCTTGTCAGTTGTACAACAGAAAGGGGGTACCTAGTCAGTTGTACAACAGAAAGGGGGATACCTAGTCAGTTGTACAAAAAGAAAGGGGATACCTAGTCAGTTATACAACAGAAAGGAAAGGGGATACCTAGTCAGTTGTACAACAGAAAGGAAAGGGGATACCTAGTCAGTTGTACAACAGAAAGGAAAGGGGGATACCTTGTCAGTTGTACAACAGAAAGGGGGTACCTAGTCAGTTGTACAACAGAAAGGGGGATACCTAGTCAGTTATACAACAGAAAGGGGGATACCTAGTCAGTTGTACAACAGAAAGGAAAGGGGGATACCTAGTCAGTTGTACAACAGAAAGAAAAGGGGATACCTAGTCAGTTGTACAACAGAAAGGAGGATACCTAGTCAGTTGTACAACAGAAAGGGGATACCTAGTCAGTTGTACAACAGAAAGAAAGGGGATACCTAGTCAGTTGTACAACAGAAAGGGGAAAGTCAGTTATACAACAGAAAGGGGATACCTAGTCAGTTGTACAACAGAAAGGAAAGGGGGATACCTTGTCAGTTGTACAACAGAAAGGGGATACCTAGTCAGTTATACAACAGAAAGGAAAGGGGGATACCTAGTCAGTTGTACAACAAAAATGGGGGTACCTAGTCAGTTATACAACAGAAAGGGGGGATACCTAGTCAGTTGTACAACAGAAAGGAAAGGGGGATACCTAGTCAGTTGTACAACAGAAAGGAAAGGGGGATACCTTGTCAGTTGTACAACAGAAAGGGGGTACCTAGTCAGTTGTACAACAGAAAGGGGGATACCTAGTCAGTTGTACAACAAAAAATGGGGGTACCTAGTCAGTTATACAACAGAAAGGAAAGGGGGATACCTAGTCAGTTGTACAACAGAAAGGAAAGGGGGATACCTAGTCAGTTGTACAACAGAAAGGAAAGGGGGATACCTTGTCAGTTGTACAACAGAAAGGGGGTACCTAGTCAGTTGTACAACAGAAAGGGGGATACCTAGTCAGTTATACAACAGAAAGGGGGATACCTAGTCAGTTGTACAACAGGGATACCTAGTCAGTTGTACAACAGAAAGGGGATACCTAGTCAGTTGTACAACAGAAAGGGGGATACCTAGTCAGTTGTACAACAGAAAGGGGGATACCTAGTCAGTTGTACAACAGAAAGGGGGGATACCTAGTCAGTTATACAACAGAAAGGGGATACCTAGTCAGTTGTACAACAGAAAGGGGATACCTAGTCAGTTGTACAACAGAAAGGAAAGGGGGATACCTAGTCAGTTATACAACAGAAAGGAAAGGGGATACCTAGTCAGTTGTACAACAGAAAGGAAAGGGGGATACCTAGTCAGTTGTACAACAGAAACAGGGGATAAGTCAGTTGTACAACAGGGGATACCTAGTCAGTTATACAACAGAAAGGGGATACCTAGTCAGTTGTACAACAGAAAGGGGGATACCTAGTCAGTTGTACAACAGAAAGGGGGATACCTAGTCAGTTATACAACAGAAAGGGGATACCTAGTCAGTTGTACAACAGAAAGGAAAGGGGATACCTAGTCAGTTGTACAAAAAAAAGGGGATACCTAGTCAGTTATACAACAGAAAGGAAAGGGGATACCTAGTCAGTTGTACAACAAAATGGGGTACCTAGGTTATACAACAGAAAGGAAAGGGGGATACCTAGTCAGTTGTACAACAGAAAGGAAAGGGGGATACCTAGTCAGTTGTACAACAGTCAGTTGTACAACAGAAAGGGGATACCTGGTCAGTTGTACAACAGAAAGGGGATACCTAGTCAGTTGTACAACAGAAAGGGGGATACCTAGTCAGTTGTACAACAGAAAGGGGGATACCTAGTCAGTTATACAACAGAAAGAAAGGGGATACCTAGTCAGTTGTACAACAGGGGGATACCTAGTCAGTTGTACAACAGAAAGGAAAGGGGATACCTAGTCAGTTGTACAACAGAAAGGAAAGGGGGATACCTAGTCAGTTGTACAACAGAAAGGGGTACCTAGTCAGTTGTACAACAGAAAGGGGGATACCTAGTCAGTTATACAACAAAAAGGGGATACCTAGTCAGTTGTACAACAGAAAGGGGGGATACCTAGTCAGTTGTACAACAGAAAGGAAAGGGGGATACCTAGTCAGTTGTACAACAGAAAGGAAAGGGGGATACCTTGTCAGTTGTACAACAGAAAGGGGGTACCTAGTCAGTTGTACAACAGAAAGGGGGATACCTAGTCAGTTATACAACAGAAAGGGGGATATCTAGTCAGTTGTACAACAGAAAGGAAAGGGGGATACCTAGTCAGTTGTACAACAAAAATGGGGATACCTAGTCAGTTATACAACAGAAAGGAAAGGGGATACCTAGTCAGTTGTACAACAAAAATGGGGTACCTAGTCAGTTATACAACAGAAAGGAAAGGGGGATACTCTAGTCAGTTGTACAACAGAAAGGGGGATACCTAGTCAGTTGTACAACAGAAAGGAAAGGGGATACCTAGTCAGTTGTACAACAGAAAGGGGTACCTAGTCAGTTGACAACAGAAAGGGGATACCTAGTCAGTTGTACAACAAAAATGGGGGTACCTAGTCAGTTATACAACAGAAAGGAAGGGGATACCTAGTCAGTTGTACAACAGAAAGGAAAGGGGGATACCTAGTCAGTTGTACAACAGAAAGGAAAGGGGGATACCTAGTCAGTTGTACAACAGAAAGGAAAGGGGGATACCTTGTCAGTTGTACAACAGAAAGGGGATACCTAGTCAGTTGTACAACAGAAAGGGGATACCTAGTCAGGTACAACAGAAAATGGGGATACCTAGTCAGTTGTACAACAAAACCTAGTCAGTTGGAAAGGGGATACCTAGTCAGTTGTACAACAGAAAGGGGATACCTAGTCAGTTGTACAACAGAAAGGGGATACCTAGTCAGTTGTACAACAGAAAGGGGATACCTAGTCAGTTATACAAAGAAAGGGGGATACCTAGTCAGTTGTACAACAGAAAGGGGATACCTAGTCAGTTGTACAACAGAAGGGGGATACCTAGTCAGTTGTACAACAGAAAGGGGGATACCTAGTCAGTTGTACAACAGAAAAGGGGATACCTAGTCAGTTGTACAACAGAAAGGGGATACCTAGTCAGTTGTACAACAGAAAGGAAGAGGGGGATACCTAGTCAGTTGTACAACAGAAAAAGGGGATACCTAGTCAGTTGTACAACAGAAAGGGGATACCTAGTCAGTTGTACAACAGAAAGGGGGATACCTAGTCAGTTGTACAACAGAAGGGGGATACCTAGTCAGTTGTACAACAGAAAGGGGGGATACCTAGTCAGTTATACAACAGAAAGGGGGATACCTAGTCAGTTATACAACAGAAAGGGGGATACCTAGTCAGTTATACAACAGAAAGGGGGATACCTAGTCAGTTGTACAACAGAAAGAAAGGGGATACCTAGTCAGTTGTACAACAGAAAGGAAAGGGGATACAGAAAGGAAAGGGGGATACCTAGTCAGTTATACAACAGAAAGGTTGTACAAAGAAAGGGGGATACCTAGTCAGTTGTACAACAAAAATGGGGTACCTAGTCAGTTATACAACAGAAAGGAAAGGGGGGATACCTAGTCAGTTGTACAACAGAAAGGAAAGGGGGGATACCTAGTCAGTTGTACAACAGAAAGGAAAGGGGATACCTTGTCAGTTGTACAACAGAAAGGGGGATACCTAGTCAGTTGTACAACAGAAAGGGGATACCTAGTCAGTTATACAACAGAAAGGGGGATACCTAGTCAGTTGTACAACAGAAAGGGGGATACCTAGTCAGTTGTACAACAGAAAGGGGGATACCTGGTCATACAACAGAAAGGGGATAGCTAGTCAGTTTACAACAGAAAGGGGGATACCTAGTCAGTTGTACAACAGAAAGGGGGATACCTAGTCAGTTGTACAACAGAAAGGAAAGGGGGATACCTAGTCAGTTGTACAACAGAAAGGAAGGGGATACCTAGTCAGTTGTACAACAGGAAAGGGGATACCTAGTCAGTTGTACAACAGAAAGGGGATACCTAGTCAGTTGTACAACAGAAAGGGGGATACCTAGTCAGTTGTACAACAGAAGGGGGATACCTAGTCAGTTGTACAACAGAAAAGAGGGGATACCTAGTCAGTTGTACAACAGAAAGGGGATACCTAGTCAGTTGTACAACAGAAGGAAAGGGGGATACCTAGTCAGTTATACAACAGAAAGGGGGATACCTAGTCAGTTGTACAACAGAAAGTTATACAACAGAAAGGGGATACCTAGTCAGTTGTACAACAGAAAGGAAAGGGGATACCTAGTCAGTTGTACAACAAAAATGGGGGATACCTAGTCAGTTATACAACAGAAAGGAAAGGGGGATACCTAGTCAGTTGTACAACAGAAAGGGGGGATACCTAGTCAGTTATACAACAGAAAGGAAAGGGGGATACCTAGTCAGTTGTACAACAGAAAGGAAAGGGGTACCTAGTCAGTTGTACAACAGAAAGGAAACAACAGTACAACAGGGGATACCTAGTCAGTTGTACAACAGAAAGGGGGATACCTAGTCAGTTATACAACAGAAAGGGGGATACCTAGTCAGTTGTACAACAGAAAGGGGGATACATGGTCAGTTATACAACAGAAAGAAAAGGGGGATACCTAGTCAGTTGTACAACAGAAAGGGGGGATACCTAGTCATTTGTACAACAGAAAGGAAAGGGGGATACCTAGTCAGTTGTACAACAGAAAGGAAAGGGGATACCTTGTCAGTTGTACAACAGAAAGGGGGATACCTAGTCAGTTGTACAACAGAAAGGGGGATACCTAGTCAGTTATACAACAGAAAGGAAAGGGGGATACCTAGTCAGTTGTACAACAGAAAGGAAAGGGGGATACCTAGTCAGTTGTACAACAGAAAGGAAAGGGGGATACCTTGTCAGTTGTACAACAGAAAGGGGGTACCTAGTCAGTTGTACAACAGAAAGGGGGATACCTAGTCAGTTATACAACAGAAAGGGGGATATCTAGTCAGTTGTACAACAGAAAGGAAAGGGGGATACCTAGTCAGTTGTACAACAAAAATGGGGATACCTAGTCAGTTATACAACAGAAAGGAAAGGGGGATACCTAGTCAGTTGTACAACAAAAATGGGGGTACCTAGTCAGTTATACAACAGAAAGGAAAGGGGGATACCTAGTCAGTTGTACAACAGAAAGGAAAGGGGATACCTAGTCAGTTGTACAACAGAAAGGAAAGGGGGATACCTTGTCAGTTGTACAACAGAAAGGGGGTACCTAGTCAGTTGTACAACAGAAAGGGGGATACCTAGTCAGTTGTACAAAAAAAATGGGGGTACCTAGTCAGTTATACAACAGAAAGGAAAGGGGGATACCTAGTAAGTTGTACAACAGAAAGGAAAGGGGGATACCTAGTCAGTTGTACAACAGAAAGGAAAGGGGGATACCTAGTCAGTTGTACAACAGAAAGGGGGTACCTAGTCAGTTGTACAACAGAAAGGGGGATACCTAGTCAGTTATACAACAGAAAGGGGGATTCCTAAGCAAGTGTACAACAGAAAGGGGGATACCTAGTCAGTTGTACAACAGAAAGGGGGATACCTAGTCAGTTGTACAACAGAAAGGGGGATACCTAGTCAGTTGTACAACAGAAAGGAAAGGGGGATACCTAGTCAGTTGTACAACAGAAAGGAAAGGGGGATACCTAGTCAGTTGTACAACAGAAAGGGGATACCTAGTCAGTTGTACAACAGAAAGGGGGATAAGTCAGTTGTACAACAGAAAGGGGATACCTAGTCAGTTGTACAACAGAAAGGGGGATACCTAGTCAGTTATACAACAGAAAGGGGGATACCTAGTCAGTTATACAACAGAAAGGGGGAGTCAGTTATACAACAGAAAGGGGATATCTAGTCAGTTGTACAACAGAAAGGAAAGGGGGATACCTAGTCAGTTGTACAACAAAAAGGGGGATACCTAGTCAGTTATACAACAGAAAGGAAAGGGGATACCTAGTCAGTTGTACAACAAAAATGGGGGGTACCTAGTCAGTTATACAACAGAAAGGAAAGGGGATACCTAGTCAGTTGTACAACAGAAAGGAAAGGGGGATACCTAGTCAGTTGTACAACAGAAAGGAAAGGGGGATACCTTGTCAGTTGTACAACAGAAAGGGGGTACCTAGTCAGTTGTACAACAGAAAGGAAGGGGGATACCTAGTCAGTTGTACAACAGAAAGAAAGGGGATACCTAGTCAGTTGTACAACAGAAAGGGGGATACCTAGTCAGTTGTACAACAGAAAGAAAGGGGGATACCTAGTCAGTTGTACAACAGAAAGGGGGATACCTAGTCAGTTGTACAACAGAAAGAAAGGGGGATACCTAGTCAGTTGTACAACAGAAAGGAAAGGGGGATACCTTGTCAGTTGTACAACAGTTGTACTAGTCAGTTGTACAACAGAAAGGGGATACCTAGTCAGTTGTACAACAAAAATGGGGATACCTAGTCAGTTATACAACAGAAAGGAAAGGGGATACCTAGTCAGTTGTACAACAGAAAGGAAAGGGGGATACCTAGTCAGTTGTACAACAGAAAAAAGGGGGATACCTAGTCAGTTGTACAACAGAAAGGAAAGGGGATACCTAGTCAGTTGTACAACAGAAAGGGGTACCTAGTCAGTTGTACAACAGAAAGGGGGATACCTAGTCAGTTGTACAAAAAAATGGGGGGATACCTAGTCAGTTATACAACAGAAAGGAAAGGGGATACCTAGTCAGTTGTACAACAGAAAGGAAAGGGGATACCTAGTCAGTTGTACAACAGAAAGGAAAGGGGGATACCTTGTCAGTTGTACAACAGAAAGGGGGTACCTAGTCAGTTGTACAACAGAAAGGGGGATACCTAGTCAGTTATACAACAGAAAGGGGGATACCTAGTCAGTTGTACAACAGAAAGGGGGATACCTGGTCAGTTATACAACAGAAAGAAAAGGGGGATACCTAGTCAGTTGTACAACAGAAAGTGAGGTACCTAGTCAGTTGTACAACAGAAAGGGGGATACCTAGTCAGTTGTACAACAGAAAGGGGGGATACCTAGTCAGTTGTACAACAGAAAGGGGGATACCTAGTCAGTTATACAACAGAAAGGGGGATATCTAGTCAGTTGTACAACAGAAAGGAAAGGGGGATACCTAGTCAGTTGTACAACAAAAAGGGGGATACCTAGTCAGTTATACAACAGAAAGGAGGGGATACCTAGTCAGTTGTACAACAAAAATGGGGGTACCTAGTCAGTTATACAACAGAAAGGAAAGGGGGATACCTAGTCAGTTGTACAACAGAAAGGAAAGGGGGATACCTAGTCAGTTGTACAACAGAAAGGAAAGGGGATACCTAGTCAGTTGTACAACAGAAAGGGGGATACCTAGTCAGTTGTACAACAGAAAGGGGGATACCTAGTCAGTTGTAAACAGAAAAAAGGGGGATACCTAGTCAGTTATACAACAGAAAGGAAAGGGGGATACCTAGTCAGTTGTACAACAGAAAGGAAAGGGGGATACCTAGTCAGTTGTACAACAGAAAGGAAAGGGGGATACCTTGTCAGTTGTACAACAGAAAGGGGGTACCTAGTCAGTTGTACAACAGAAAGGGGGATACCTAGTCAGTTATACAACAGAAAGGGGGATACCTAGTCAGTTGTACAACAGAAAGGGGGATACCTAGTCAGTTGTACAACAGAAAGGGGGATACCTAGTCAGTTATACAACAGAAAGGGGGATACCTAGTCAGTTGTACAACAGAAAGGGGGATACCTAGTCATTTGTACAACAGAAAGGAAAGGGGGATACCTAGTCAGTTGTACAACAGAAAGGAAAGGGGGATACCTTGTCAGTTGTACAACAGAAAGGGGGTACCTAGTCAGTTGTACAACAGAAAGGGGGATACCTAGTCAGTTGTACAACAGAAAGGGGGATACCTAGTCAGTTGTACAATAGAAAGGGAAAGGGGGGTACCTTGTCAGTTGTACAACAGAAAGGGGGATACCTAGTCAGTTGTACAACAGAAAGGGGGATACCTAGTCAGTTATACAACAGAAAGGGGGATACCTAGTCAGTTGTACAACAGAAAGGGGGATACCTAGTCAGTTGTACAACAGAAAGGGGGGTAGCTAGTCAGTTGTACAACAGAAAGGGGGATAGCTAGTCAGTTGTACAACAGAAAGGGGGGATACCTAGTCAGTTGTACAACAGAAAGGGGGATACCTAGTCAGTTATACAACAGAAAGGGGGATACCTAGTCAGTTGTACAACAGAAAGGGGGATACCTAGTCAGTTGTACAACAGAAAGGAAAGGGGGATACCTAGTCAGTTGTACAACAGAAAGGAAAGGGGGATACCTAGTCAGTTGTACAACAGAAAGGGGGGTACCTAGTCAGTTGTACAACAGAAAGGGGGATACCTAGTCAGTTGTACAACAGAAAGGGGGATACCTAGTCAGTTGTACAACAGAAAGGGGGATACCTAGTCAGTTATACAACAGAAAGGGGGATACCTAGTCAGTTGTACAACAGAAAGGGGGATACCTAGTCAGTTATACAACAGAAAGGGGGATATCTAGTCAGTTGTACAACAGAAAGGAAAGGGGGATACCTAGTCAGTTGTACAACAAAAATGGGGGTACCTAGTCAGTTATACAACAGAAAGGAAAGGGGGATACCTAGTCAGTTGTACAACAGAAAGGAAAGGGGGATACCTAGTCAGTTGTACAACAGAAAGGAAAGGGGGATACCTTGTCAGTTGTACAACAGAAAGGGGGTACCTAGTCAGTTGTACAACAGAAAGGGGGATACCTAGTCAGTTATACAACAGAAAGGGGGATACCTAGTCAGTTGTACAACAGAAAGGGGGATACCTAGTCAGTTGTACAACAGAAAGGGGGATACATGGTCAGTTATACAACAGAAAGAAAAGGGGATACCTAGTCAGTTGTACAACAGAAAGGGGGGATACCTAGTCATTTGTACAACAGAAAGGAAAGGGGGATACCTAGTCAGTTGTACAACAGAAAGGGGGTACCTAGTCAGTTGTACAACAGAAAGGGGGATACCTAGTCAGTTGTACAACAAAAATGGGGGATACCTAGTCAGTTGTACAACAGAAAGGAAAGGGGATACCTAGTCAGTTGTACAACAGAAAGGGGGATACCTAGTCAGTTGTACAACAGAAAGGAAAGGGGGATACCTTGTCAGTTGTACAACAGAAAGGGGGTACCTAGTCAGTTGTACAACAGAAAGGGGGATACCTAGTCAGTTATACAACAGAAAGGGGGATATCTAGTCAGTTGTACAACAGAAAGGAAAGGGGGATACCTAGTCAGTTGTACAACAAAAATGGGGATACCTAGTCAGTTATACAACAGAAAGGAAAGGGGGATACCTAGTCAGTTGTACAACAAAAATGGGGGTACCTAGTCAGTTATACAACAGAAAGGAAAGGGGGATACCTAGTCAGTTGTACAACAGAAAGGAAAGGGGGATACCTAGTCAGTTGTACAACAGAAAGGAAAGGGGATACCTTGTCAGTTGTACAACAGAAAGGGGTACCTAGTCAGTTGTACAACAGAAAGGGGGATACCTAGTCAGTTATACAACAGAAAGGGGATACCTAGTCAGTTATACAACAGAAAGGGGGATACCTAGTCAGTTGTACAACAGAAAGGAAAGGGGGATACCTAGTCAGTTGTACAACAAAAAGGGGGATACCTAGTCAGTTATACAACAGAAAGGAAAGGGGGATACCTAGTCAGTTGTACAACAAAAATGGGGGTACCTAGTCAGTTATACAACAGAAAGGAAAGGGGGATACCTAGTCAGTTGTACAACAGAAAGGAAAGGGGGATACCTAGTCAGTTGTACAACAGAAAGGAAAGGGGGATACCTTGTCAGTTGTACAACAGAAAGGGGGTACCTAGTCAGTTGTACAACAGAAAGGGGGATACCTAGTCAGTTATACAACAGAAAGGGGGATACCTAGTCAGTTGTACAACAGAAAGGGGGATACCTAGTCAGTTGTACAACAGAAAGGGGGATACATGGTCAGTTATACAACAGAAAGAAAAGGGGGATACCTAGTCAGTTGTACAACAGAAAGGGGGGATACCTAGTCATTTGTACAACAGAAAGGAAAGGGGGATACCTAGTCAGTTGTACAACAGAAAGGAAAGGGGGATACCTTGTCAGTTGTACAACAGAAAGGGGGTACCTAGTCAGTTGTACAACAGAAAGGGGGATACCTAGTCAGTTGTACAACAAAAATGGGGGTACCTAGTCAGTTATACAACAGAAAGGAAAGGGGGATACCTAGTCAGTTGTACAACAGAAAGGAAAGGGGGATACCTAGTCAGTTGTACAACAGAAAGGAAAGGGGGATACCTTGTCAGTTGTACAACAGAAAGGGGGTACCTAGTCAGTTGTACAACAGAAAGGGGATACCTAGTCAGTTATACAACAGAAAGGGGGATATCTAGTCAGTTGTACAACAGAAAGGAAAGGGGGATACCTAGTCAGTTGTACAACAGAAAGGAAAGGGGGATACCTAGTCAGTTATACAACAGAAAGGAAAGGGGATACCTAGTCAGTTGTACAACAAAAATGGGGATACCTAGTCAGTTTATACAACAGAAAGGAAAGGGGGATACCTAGTCAGTTGTACAACAGAAAGGAAAGGGGGATACCTAGTCAGTTGTACAACAGAAAGGAAAGGGGGATACCTAGTCAGTTGTACAACAGAAAGGGGGTACCTAGTCAGTTGTACAACAGAAAGGGGGGATACCTAGTCAGTTGTACAAAAAATGGGGATACCTAGTCAGTTATACAACAGAAAGGAAAGGGGGATACCTAGTCAGTTGTACAACAGAAAGGAAAGGGGGATACCTAGTCAGTTGTACAACAGAAAGGAAAGGGGGATACCTAGTCAGTTGTACAACAGAAAGGAAAGGGGGATACCTAGTCAGTTGTACAACAGAAAGGAAAGGGGATACCTAGTCAGTTGTACAACAGAAAGGGGGATACCTAGTCAGTTGTACAACAGAAAAAGGGGATACCTAGTCAGTTGTACAACAAGAAAGAAGTCAGTTGTACAACAAAAGGAAAGGGGGATACCTAGTCAGTTGTACAACAGAAAGGAAAGGGGATACCTAGTCAGTTGTACAACAGAAAGGAAGGGGATACCTAGTCAGTTGTACAACAGAAAGGGGATACCTAGTCAGTTGTACAACAGAAAGGGGGATACCTAGTCAGTTGTACAACAGAAAGGGGATACCTAGTCAGTTGTACAAACAGAAAGGGGGATACCTAGTCAGTTGTACAACAGAAAGGAAAGGGGGATACCTAGTCAGTTGTACAACAGAAAGGGGGGATACCTAGTCAGTTGTACAACAGAAATGGGGATACCTAGTCAGTTGTACAACAGAAAGGGGGAGACCTAGTCAGTTGTACAACAGAAAGGAAAGGGGGATACCTAGTCAGTTGTACAACAGAAAGGGGGATACCTAGTCAGTTGTACAACAGAAAGGAAAGGGGGATACCTAGTCAGTTGTACAACAGAAAGGAGGGGGGATACCTAGTCAGTTGTACAAAGAAAGTTGGAAAGGGGGATACCTAGTCAGTTGTACAACAGAAAGGGGGATACCTAGTCAGTTGTACAACAGAAAGGGGATACCTAGTCAGTTGGGATACCTAGTCAGTTGTACAACAGAAAGGAAAGGGGGATACCTAGTCAGTTATACAACAGAAAGGAAAGGGGGATACCTAGTCAGTTGTACAACAGAAAGGGGATACCTAGTCAGTTGTACAACAGAAAAGGGGATACCTAGTCAGTTATACAACAGAAAGGGGATACCTAGTCAGTTGTACAACAGAAAGGGGGAAAGTTGTACAACAGAAAGGGGGATACCTAGTCAGTTGTACAACAAAAGTCAGTTGGGGGATGGGATACCTAGTCAGTTATACAACAGAAAGGAAAGGGGGATACCTAGTCAGTTGTACAACAGAAAGGAAAGGGGGATACCTAGTCAGTTGTACAACAGAAAGGGGATACCTAGTCAGTTGTACAACAGAAAGGAAAGGGGATACCTAGTCAGTTGTACAACAAAAATGGGGGTACCTAGTCAGTTATACAACAGAAAGGAAAGGGGGATACCTAGTCAGTTGTACAACAGAAAGGAAAGGGGGATACCTAGTCAGTTGTACAACAAAAAGGGGGATACCTTGTCAGTTGTACAACAGAAAGGAAAGGGGGATACCTTGTCAGTTGTACAACAGAAAGGAAAGGGGGATACCTAGTCAGTTGTACAAAGAAAGGGGATACCTAGTCAGTTATACAACAGAAAGGGGGATACCTAGTCAGTTGTACAACAGAAAGGGGGATACCTAGTCAGTTGTACAAAAAAAGGGGGATACCTAGTCAGTTATACAACAGAAAGGAAAGGGGGATACCTAGTCAGTTGTACAACAGAAAGGAAAGGGGGATACCTAGTCAGTTGTACAACAGAAAGGAAAGGGGGATACCTTGTCAGTTGTACAACAGAAAGGGGGTACCTAGTCAGTTGTACAACAGAAAGGAAAGGGGGATACCTAGTCAGTTGTACAACAGAAAGGAAAAGGGGATACCTAGTCAGTTGTACAACAGAAAGGAAAGGGGGATACCTAGTCAGTTGTACAACAGAAAGGGGGTACCTAGTCAGTTGTACAACAGAAAGGGGGATACCTAGTCAGTTATACAACAGAAAGGGGGATACCTAGTCAGTTATACAACAGAAAGGGGGATACCTAGTCAGTTGTACAACAGAAAGGGGGATACCTAGTCAGTTGTACAACAACAGAAAGGGGGGATACCTAGTCAGTTATACAACAGAAAGGGGGGTACCTAGTCAGTTGTACAACAGAAAGGAAAGGGGGATACCTAGTCAGTTATACAACAGAAAGGAAAGGGGGATACCTAGTCAGTTATACAACAGAAAGGGGGGGTACCTAGTCAGTTGTACAACAGAAAGGGGGGATACCTAGTCAGTTATACAACAGAAAGGGGGATACCTAGTCAGTTATACAACAGAAAGGGGGATACCTAGTCAGTTGTACAACAGAAAGGGGGATACCTAGTCAGTTGTACAACAGAAAGGGGGATACCTAGTCAGTTATACAACAGAAAGGGGGGATACCTAGTCAGTTGTACAACAGAAAGGGGGATACCTAGTCAGTTATACAACAGAAAGGAAAGGGGGATACCTAGTCAGTTGTACAACAAAAATGGGGGTACCTAGTCAGTTATACAACAGAAAGGAAAGGGGGATACCTAGTCAGTTGTACAACAGAAAGGAAAGGGGGATACCTAGTCAGTTGTACAACAGAAAGGAAAGGGGGATACCTAGTCAGTTGTACAACAGAAAGGAAAGGGGGATACCTAGTCAGTTGTACAACAGAAAGGAAAGGGGGATACCTAGTCAGTTGTACAACAGAAAGGGGGATACCTAGTCAGTTATACAACAGAAAGGGGGATACCTAGTCAGTTATACAACAGAATGCCTTCAATATAAATGTATCTTCCGGGGGGGGGGGGGCTTAATCGACATCCACGCCATCGGCACAGTGGGTTAACTGCCTTGCTCAGGGGTAGAAGGACAGATTTTTTACCTTGTCAGCTCAGGGATTTGATCCAGCAACGTTTCAGTTACTGGCCCAATGCTCCTACCCAAATCAAATCAAATCAAATTTTATTTGTCACATACACATGGTTAGCAGATGTTAATGCGAGTGTAGCGAAATGCTTGTGCTTCTAGTTCCGACAATGCAGTGATAACCAACAAGTAATCTAACTAACAATTCCAAAACTACTCTCTTATACAGAGTGTAAGGGGATAAAGAATATGTACATAAGGATATATGAATGAGTGATGGTACAGAGCAGCATACAGTAGATGGTATCGAGTACAGTATATACATATGAGATGAGTATGTAGACAAAGTAAACAAAGTGGCATAGTTAAAGTGGCTAGTGATACATGTATTACATAAGGATGCAGTCGATGATAGAGTACAGTATATACGTATGCATATGAGATGAATAATGTAGGGTAAGTAACATTATATAAGGTAGCATTGTTTAAAGTGGCTAGTGATACATTTCCCATCAATTCCCATTATTAAAGTGGCTGGAGTTGGGTCAGTGTCAATGACAGTGTGTTGGCAACAGCCACTCAATGTTAGTGGTGGCTGTTTAACAGTCTGATGGCCTTGAGATAGAAGCTGTTTTTCAGTCTCTCGGTCCCAGCTTTGATGCACCTGTACTGACCTCGCCTTCTGGATGATAGCGGGGTGAACAGGCAGTGGTTCGGGTGGTTGATGTCCTTGATGATCTTTATGGCCTTCCTGTAACATCGGGTGGTGTAGGTGTCCTGGAGGGCAGGTAGTTTGCCCCCGGTGATGCGTTGTGCAGACCTCACTACCCTCTGGAGAGCCTTACGGTTGAGGGCGGAGCAGTTGCCGTACCAGGCGGTGATACAGCCCGCCAGGATGCTCTCGATTGTCCATCTGTAGAAGTTTGTGAGTGCTTTTGGTGACAAGCCGCATTTCTTCAGCCTCCTGAGGTTGAAGAGGCGCTGCTGCGCCTTCTTCACGACGCTGTCAGTGTGAGTGGACCAATTCAGTTTGTCTGTGATGTGTATGCCGAGGAACTTAAAACTTGCTACCCTCTCCACTACTGTTCCATCGATGTGGATAGGGGTGTTCCCTCTGCTGTTTCCTGAAGTCCACAATCATCTCCTTAGTTTTGTTGACGTTGAGTGTGAGGTTATTTTCCTGACACCACACTCCGAGGGCCCTCACCTCCTCCCTGTAGGCCGTCTCGTCGTTGTTGGTAATCAAGCCTACCACTGTTGTGTCGTCCGCAAACTTGATGATTGAGTTGGAGGCGTGCGTGGCCACGCAGTCGTGGGTGAACAGGGAGTACAGGAGAGGGCTCAGAACGCACCCTTGTGGGGCCCCCGTGTTGAGGATCAGCGGGGAGGAGATGTTGTTGCCTACCCTCACCACCTGGGGGCGGCCCGTCAGGAAGTCCAGTACCCAGTTGCACAGGGCGGGGTCGAGACCCAGGGTCTCGAGCTTGATGACGAGCTTGGAGGGTACTATGGTGTTGAATGCCGAGCTGTAGTCGATGAACAGCATTCTCACATAGGTATGTACCCAGATACATGTTAAAGGTGTAAGCAGGGCATATTTAACCACACAACACAGACAACACTGGATGTGGACAACCTATTTACATTTTTATCATTTAGCAGAAACTCTTATCCAGAGCTCCTTCAGAGTAGGGAGTGTATACATTTTCCTACTGGTCCTCCATGGGAATCGAAACCCACAACCCTGACGCTGCAAGTGACATGCTATACCAACTGAGCCATGCGCAACCTATGAACCCCAAAGAGCAAAGGGATTTCAGTTCCAGGCCCTAACCTATTAATCTATTATACTGAACTTTAAAACATTGCAGTGCATCTGTTGTATACCAACTGTATGTATGTAAACAGAGTGATGCCCAGGTATGCATGTCGTATAGGAGTTAGTAGCAGCAAGCTAACCCTAATGTAGAGTATGCCTCCAAATCCCATTATAAACAGGTCGTGACTTAACACGCTTTAATTAAGTTTATAGTGAGACAAAGCCATGGGATAACCCTTGACCTCAAAAGCCTGAGATGAACTTTGACCAATGGAGATCCTCCTGACATGCAGGATGAGCGTCTAGGTGATTGGCTAAGGTCCAGGTGAGTTGTCCTGGTGAACGTAACCCTGGTGAGTAATGGAGAGCTTTGTCTCTATGGGTTTAACAAAACAAAGGGTCTGTGACTGGGTGATTGGTTTAGCAGAGTTATTTGGGTGTGTAAAGGGGCCTCTGTGCCTCTGTGGGTTTGAGTGATCTATAATATCTCTGCCTTTTTTGATAGACCTTAGATATCTGCTTAACCTCCTGACCCCTTGTATGGAGTGGAAGTAACGAATACTCTCGTAAAAGCCGCTCCATGGTCAATCCGTTGTCCGTATTGGCCGTGCAGCATTTATGGTGATACGTCCTCTGCAGAAGTCAGGGCATTCATAGGATAGAAATAAAAAACATGTTTGGAGTCTCCAACCACATTTTTGGATCAAGCATAAATGGGCTTTTTCTGTAATTGAGTAGATTTTCTGAGTACATGTAGTTTTTTTGAGTATTTTTCAGTCATTCATTTTACTTCAGTATTGTACTTCGCTACCTTTTTAAAACCATCCGTTACAGAGACAATTTTGTAGGCTAATAATAATTATAATAATAATAATAATAATAATAATAAGTACGTCAAGTTTGCGAAAGCCCCTCCGAGCCACAAGAAAACTGCTCATTGTTCTTGGTCAGTGACCAATCAAATCAAATTTCACGCGTCACACCAACGCAGGCCAATCAAATTAACCTGTGTATACAAACTGAACGATGATGGCTGGAAGATTTTTCAAAAAGGCAGGAATTTAGCTAGCTAGCTAGTTTAGTTGAAGACGTATGAAAGAAAGAAAAGTTTTTTAATTTTTTAAAAATCAAAGCGGTGCGCTAGCCTTGCTTACCAAGAATGGCAGAGGTGGCAGTCTACAAAAACTCTGCCTCAAACTTGATTTAACTATGAAAAATGTAGCTACGGATGGCTTTAGCAGTTAGCTAGTTATACTAACTAGTACTCTAACTTGCGTACGTTAGCAAACTATCCTTGCAGCTAAGTTAGGTACATGGCTAACCACCACCTGATGATGATAGCTGTTATAGCTAGCACTTTGATGTTATTATGTGTGGTGGTGGCTTGCATGGTAGCTAGCTAGCCATTTAAGTTATCTGGGCTAGCTAACAACATTAGGCTAACGTCAGCAAGTCAGCTAGCTAGCTAGGTAGCTAAGTGAACTAGTCAAATAAAGTTAGTTCAGGGCCGTCGATGTGTCTGCTTGGGGGGAAATATATACGGCTGTGATTATAATCGAAGAGAATACCATTTGATTGTGAGGAATTCTAAGTCAGGTTAACAGAAGGACTTGAGTTCCTGTATGTTGTTATGATCACACCACGTCTCGTTAATCATAAGTCCTACCCCCCCCGAACCCTCTTCTTACTAGAAAGATGCTTGTTTCTGTCGGCACGATGCGTGAAGAAACCAGCTGGCTGTACCGACTCCGATAGCGTGTCTCGAGTGAGCCATGTTTCCGTGAAGCAAAGAAAGTTACAGTCTCTTATGCCTCTCTGAAATGCTACCCTTGCTCGAATTTCATCTACCTTGTTGTCAAGAGACTGGACATTAGCGAGTAGTATGCTTGGGAGCGGTGAGCGATGTGCCCGTCTCCGGAGCCTGACCAGAAGACCGCTTCGTCTGCCCCTTTTACGGCGACGTTGTTTTGGTTTGCCGGCTGGGATCCGATCCATTGTTCCGGGTGGTGGGCAAAACACAGGATCCACTTCGGGAAAATCGTATTCCTGGTCGTAATGATGGTGAGTTGACGTTGCTCTTAGTGCCTCCCCGTATGTAATAAAACCTAAGATTACTAACAATTGGATACCACGAAATTGGGGAGAAAAAGGGGGTAACATTTAAATAAAAAAGATTACCTGGGGTACCAATGTAAGAAATAACACGTAAAAAAACAAAATACTGCATAGTTTCCTAGGAACGCGAAGCGAGGCGGCCATCTCTGTCGGCGCCGGAAGTTCAATGTACTGGACTGTACTTTGTCTGTGTAAAGTAGGATAACGCTCATCTAAAAGCCAGAGACTCAGTAAGTCTAACTGGGATTATAACTGGGATTATAACTGGGATTATAACTGGGATTATAACTGGGATTATAACTGGGATTATTGATTATAACTGTGATTATAACTGGGATTATAACTGTGATTATAACTGTGATTATAACTGTGATTATAACTGTGATTATAACTGTGATTTGAACTGTGATTTGAACTGTGATTTGAACTGTGATTTGAACTGTGATTATAACTGTGATTATAACTGTGATTATAACTGTGATTATAACTGGGATTATAACTGGGATTATAACTGTGATTATAACTGTGATTATAACTGTGATTATAACTGGGATTATAACTGTGATTATAACTGGGATTATAACTGGGATTATAACTGGGATTATAACTGGGATTATAACTGTGATTATAACTGTGATTATAACTGTGATTTGAACTGTGATTATAACTGTGATTTGAACTGTGATTATAACTGTGATTATAACTGTGATTATAACTGTGCTTTGAACTGTGTGAGTCTACACAATAGGTACACCTTAGCTCAAAGGCCGGCGGATGGTGATATTGAGTGTTTTCATCGTTCTGTCCAAACACATTGTATGCTGACGGCAATACACTTGTATTCCCTGTGGACCAGTTTTTATCTAAAACCTTCTCCATTTAGGCTGCAAAGGCATTCATTTCCTCCTTATCTAGATTTAATGGTGAGACGGCTGAAAAAAAGGTTGAAAATATGGGTACTTTCTTTGTGAAACATCATTTTCCACCACCATACTAGAGTGGCTACCTGTATGTTCTAACAGCTCCCATGAGAGTCTCTCTCTCTCTCTCTCTCTGTCTCTCTCTCTCTCTCTCTTCTTCCTAAAAACTTAAACACCTGAAGGATCAACAGGAACGGACACCAACCCACCTACAGACCATGTTCGGAACTTCCCATAACGCAGAGAGAATGTTCGCTAAGTGCGTCGTTGGTGTCAATACGTCTGACAACGAACTTAGCTGTTCTACGAGTGGTCGGTAAACAACAAGTCTTTTCAAGTGCAGCTCGGAAATCTAACGATGCTCCTACGAATGTTCTAAAGATGAACTTTGCATGAAAAGGAGAAATTAAGCCCAAAATCGATAAACTCCCATGTGATTCCACAACAACGCTGGATTAGACAGGGGCCAGGCCCGGCGCAAACCAAAAACAAAGAAGAAAAGACGGTGGTAGTCCAAGATGGATGTCATCCGAGTTAATGGTTGTGATGTGAAGCCAAGTGGATGATAGGCCAGTCGTATGAAGAAAGAGTAAATACAGAAAGATGAAAAAAAAGGATGATTTTTACTTCATCTTTGTCCTCATTTCACAGACTGACCACCCAGAGGGACACAAATAATTCTCTGTCTCTGTTTAACACTCGTGGTCCGGTTTCCCAAAAAGCATCTTATAGGAGAAGTTTACTCAAAATCCTGAAACTCCCAAGTGATTCCATACATTGAACCTACACTGAACAAACTATAAACACAACATGGAACACTTTCTAAGATGATACTGAGTTGAATTGAAAGTCAATTGAAATAAATTCATTAGGCCCTAATCTATGGATTTCACATGACTGGGAATACAGATATACATCTGTTGGTCACAGAAACCTTAATAAGCAAAAGGTAGGGGAGTGGATCAGAAAACCAGTCAGTATCTGGAGTGACCTGGTTTATTTTTATATTTTGGTAAGCCGGGCCTGGCCCCTGTCTGATCCAGTGTTGCTGTGGAAACCAAACAGAAAACACAGCCGTCGTGGCCCAGTCTTTTGGTTTTATGGTTGTATTTACCGACCCAGTGGGAGGAACGAAACCGCTGGCCGGCCCACCATGATTCACAAGCCACTGAGTCTGACTTCGCCAAGGTTGTGTCGGTTCGCCGTCAGGGGACTGTATAGATCCATGTTTGGCAGTCATTCTCTCGGCTACATGGTCTGCTCTGTTCTCTGTCAGCCAGGGACTGATCTTGTAACGCCTCAACCGTTCAGTGTGAAGTGAAGGTTTCTGTTGTTCAACCACTTCAAAGCCTGAACCCTGCTGGATGTCTCCTGGCAGGGTTGACAGATGGGCCCACCCAGCACTTCCTAGAGTGAAGCTGGCTGCAGACACACTATAACTGCATCCCGAATGGCACATGAAGCCTATAGTGTCAGTCAGGCCATCTGGTTTGGCAAGCAGCGATGGCACAGAGACGCTAGGCTACAACACTAACACTTCTTTTTAGAGGGAGTAACGTCAACACCAGAGACAGATTATTATAAACCAGGAGCCCTTGTTGTTTCTGTCCTCAAGAGCTGCAGAGAGAGAGAGAGAGAGAGAGAGAGAGAGAGCCCAGAGACTAATTTAATGTAATGTTAGAGTTGTCCAGTGGGAAACAGAAAGCCTGCTGGGAGTGAAGTCTTACTGTAGAGAATGTGTGGCTTGGCATCAGGAGCTGGTGGTGACATACAGCACATCTCTCACCTCAACTGTTTCTTTAACACTCCCCCCCCTCTCTCTATTCTCTCTCTCTCTATCCCCCCCATCTCTCTCTCTCTCTCCCCCTCTCTCTATTCTCTCTCTCTCTATCCCCCCCATCTCTCTCTCCCCCCTCTCTCTATTCTCTCTCTCTCTCTATTCCCCCATCTCATCTCTCTATCCCCCTCTCTCACTTACTCACTGTATACCCCCTCTCTCTCTATTCCCCCTCTCTCTCTATTCCTCTCTCTCTCACTTACTCACTGTATACCCCCCTCTCTCTATATCCCCCCCTCTCTCTATTCCCCCCTCTCTCTCTCACTTACTCACTGTATACCCCCTCTCTCTCTCTATCCCCCCTCTCGCTCTATTCCCACCCTCTATTCCCTCTCTCTCTCACTTACTCACTGTATGCCCCCTCTCTCTCTATCCCCCTCTCTCTCTATTAACCCCCCCTCTCTATTCCTCTCTCTCTATTCCTTCTCTCTCTCACTTACTCACTGTATACCCCCTCTCTCTCTATTCCACCCCTTTCTCTATATTACCCCCCTCTCTCTATTCCTTCTCTCTCTCACTTACTCACTGTATACCCCCTCTCTCTCTATTCCCCCTCTCTCTATATCCCCCCCCTCTATTCCCCCCTCTCTCTTTCACCAGACAGTTTTTTCTGTTTGGCTGAACTAACTCAGTAATTCGCCTTAGAGACCATTAGCAAACCTTTCCATTGATAGCTGGCCATTACTTCCTCTGGGTTGAAAGACATTTATGAAAAGTAGCACAGTGCCAGAAGTGCTACTTGCTGGTCTCCCTCCAATCAGTGTCCCTCAAATAATGGACTGGTCCTACTTTTTGCAGTCTAAACTTTTGATGAAAGTTTGTATGGAACTATTTGCAGCTCCCTATAGGCCAACAGGATGAATAGACATAAATGAAATTATGTGTCTGTCTCACCCTCTACACATATTCATCTCTGTGTCTTCCACATCTCTCTCTAGCTCTCTCTCTGCCCCCCCTCTATCTGTCCCACTCTCTCTGTCCCACTCTCTCTCTCTGCCCCCCTCTCTCTGCCCCCCACTCTCTGTCCCACTCTCTCTCTCTGCCCCCCACCTCTCTCCCACTCTCTCTCTCTGCCCCCCTCTCTCTGCCCCCCACTCTCTGTCCCACTCTCTCTCTCTGCCCCCCACCTCTCTCCCATCTCTCTCTCTGCCCCCCTCTCTCTGCCCCCCTCTCTCTGCCCCCACCTCTCTCCCATCTCTCTCTCTGCCCCCCTCTCTCTGTCCCACTCTCTCTCTCTGCCCCCACCTCTCTGTCCCACTCTCTCTCTCTCTGCCCCCCCTCTCTCTGTCCCACTCTCTCTCTCTCTGCCCCCTCTCTCTGTCCCACTCTCTCTCTCCCCTCTCTCTCTGTCCCACTCTCTCTCTCTGCCCCCCACCTCTCTCCCATCTCTCTCTCTGCCCCCCTCTCTCTGTACCACTCGCTCTCTCTGCCCCCCCCACTTCTCTCTCTCTCTGCCCCCCACTACTCTCTCTCTCTGCCCCCCACTACTCTCTCTCTCTGCCCCCCACTTCTCTCTCTCTGCCCCCCACTTCTCTCTCTCTGCCCCCCCACTTCTCTCTCTCTGCCCCCCCACTTCTCTCTCTCTGCCCCCTCTCTGTCCCACTCTCTCTCTCTGCCACCCACCTCTCTCCCATCTCTCTCTGCCCCCCTCTCTCTGTCCCACTCTCTCTCTCTGCCCCCCACCTCTCTGTCCCACTCTCTCTCTCTCTGCCCCCCTCTCTCTGTCCCACTCTCTCTCTCTGCCCCCTCTCTCTGTCCCACTCTCTCTCTCTGCCCCCCTCTCTCTGTCCCACTCTCTCTCTGCCCCCCACCTCTCTCCCATCTCTCTCTCTGCCCCCCACCTCTCTCCCATCTCTCTCTCTGCCCCCCTCTCTCTGTCCCACTCTCTCTCTCTCTGCCCCCACCCCTCTCCCATCTCTCTCTCTCTCTCTGCCCCCCACCTCTCTCCCATCTCTCTCTCTCTCTCTCTGACCCAAACCTCTCTCCCTCTCTCTCTCCCCATCTCTCTCTAGCTTTCTCTCTGACCCCCTCTCTCTGTCCCACTCTCTCTCTCCCATCTCTCTCTCTGCCCCCTCTCTCTGTCCCACTCTCTCTCTCTCTGCCCCCACCTCTCTCCCATCTCTCTCTCTGC